>NC_066519.1:22731376-22863876 GCF_024679095.1 Eriocheir sinensis
AATGAGTAAAGAGGAAAAGATATTAAAGCAGAAGATTCGTCCTCGCTCTCCTCAGGTGTGCAAACAGGTGAGGGGAGAGAGAGAGAGAGAGAGAGAGAGAGAGAGAATTTGTCCCCTCTTTGCTCTAGGAAATAATTATGATAAGTGAAACAGGAACAGAATTTGATGGTGGTAGTAGTAGTAGTAGTAGTAGTAGTAGTAGTATAAGTAGTAGTGGTAATAGAGCGAAAATACTCTTCAAATGCGATATGTGATTTTATTATAGAGAAAAGCTTAATGGCGTTGGTAATAATGACAACAATAGATACGTTGAGCAAAATAATGTTGATATTCGTAACAGTGATGGTGCTGATGATGACAATGATACTCAAGGTAGATGTGTCACTGTGTGTAAAGTTTTTCTTCTTGATGTCAATAAAAAAAAGTAAGACTAAACCAAAGTAAAAATAAATACAGAAGAGTAAAAATAATTGAAAGATGTAAAAATAAACCAAAAAAAGTTAAAATAAACCAGAGTAAAAAAAATAAACCAGAGTAAAAAATAAACCAGAGTAAAAAAATTAACCAGAGTTAAAAAATAAACCAGAGTAAAAAAATAAACCAGAGTAAAAAATAAACCAGAGTAAAAAAAATAAACCAGAGTAAAAAAAAATAACCAGAGTAAAAAAAACAAGAGTAAGAAATAAACCAAAGTAAAATAAATAAACTAGAGTAAAAAATAAGCCAGAGTAAAAAATAAACCAGAGTAAAAAATAAACCAGAGTAGAAAATAAACCAGAGTAAAAAAAAACAAGAGTAAAAAATACACCAAAGAAAAAATAAACCAAAAAGTAAAAATACTTAAAAAAGAAAAAAATACTTAGAAAAGTCAAAATAACCCAAAAAATGTAAAAATAAACAAAAAAAAAGTGAAAACAGATATAAAACAGTCTTGCCTTAATTATCATCCTTCAGTCACAGCCACACACTGCACTAACTTCGAAGGGCAATCACGGACACATCACCTGGGCGTTCATACCTTCGGAAGCTTCAGTCTCTCATTAATTAGGCCTGCCAGGAACGCAAGACACATAGGCCTGGCATTACCTGGAATCGAATGTTCAATCAATACACTTTGCGACCATTTTCTACACCGCGTTCCTCCTCCTCTTCACCCTCCTGCGTACTTGAGGAGGAGGAGGATGAATTGGAGGGAAGATAGAGGAGGATGAGGAGGAGGAAATGGAGGAAAAATGAAGTATTATTCCTTATCGAACGCTTGTAATCTCTTCTTCCTCCCATTTTCCATTTCTCCGTTTTCTTATTTAATTTTTTCTATGTCTCCCTTTTTTTTCTTTTTCGTACCCTTCCTATGTTATTTTTTCCGAACTTTTGTCTTCCTCTTCCTCTTCTTATTTCTCTTTTCTCCGCGTCTTTCCTCTTTTTTCATCATGTTTTATTACCTCCCCCTTCTTCCTTCCTCTCTTCTGTTTTCCTTGCTTTTCTTTGTTATTTCTTAGCGAGCTCTTATCTTCCTCTTCCTCTTCTTATTTCTCTTTTCTCCGGGTCTTTCCTCCTTTTTCCTCATGTTTTCTTACCTCCTCCTTCTTCCTTCCTTTCTTTCTTCGTTTTCCTTGCTTTTCTTTATTATTCCTTAGCAAACACTGGTCCTCCTCTGCCTCCTTCTATTTTCCTTTACTCTGCGATCTTTCTTTCTCTTTTCTCATGTTTTCTTATCTTCTTCATCGTCCTTCCTTGTTCTTTTCTCCTCGCTTTTCTTTATTAATCCCTTGCGAACCCTTGTCTTCCTCTCCCATCTCCTATTTTCATCTTCTCCGCCTTCCTTCCTCCTATTTCCCTCTTGTTTTCTTTCCTCCTCACCTTCCTCCATCATCTATGTATTCCCATCTTCCTTTTTTCCGTTATTTTTCTTAGTTTTTTTTTCTTAGCATACTCAAAGGTCATCCTCTTTCTCCTTTATCTCTCTTTCCTCTGCGTCTTTCCTTCCCCTTTCCTTATTTTTTCTTACCTCCCTCATCATCTTCCATCACTTATGTATTTTCACCTTCCTTTCTCTATTCTTTTTCCTATCTTTTCTTTATTATTCCTGAGCGAACCCGAATCTTCTTCATACTATTTTCCTTTTCTCCAGGTTTTTCCTCCTCATTTCTCATTGTTATTTACCTCCAATATCTTCTCTTCTTTTTCCTGCTCTTCTTTATTAGTCCTTATCGAACCCTTGTCTTCCTCTTCCTCCTCCTGTTTTCCTTCTCTCCACGGTCTTTCCTCCTCTTTCCTCAATGTTTTCTCACCTCCAACACCATCCTCCGTAATCTATATATTTTCAACGACCTTCATTCTTTTTTCCTTCCTTTTCTTTCCTCTTTTGTTTTCCCTTAAGCTTCCTTTTTATTTTTTTCTAGCTGCCCTTTTGCGACTTCTCGGTATTTTACGCTTTCCACCTTTGGATATATAACTCTTGTTGAATTTTGTTTCTTTCGTTTATTTTATTTCGTTAGTTTCATTCTTTCTTTTACATGTTCTAAAGTCATCACCGTTCCTTTTTTATCCCTTTTCCTTCTCTCAATCATCCTCATTTATCAACTCCTCAATCTCAGTTCTTTCAATCTCATCTCCCTCTCCCTGCTTCTCTTTCTTTCATTCTTCTCATTTCGTTACTGTCTCCTTCTTTCTTCTTTCTTCACTGTTCCTCTTTCCTTCCTCTTAATCCTTCTCTTTATTATCTCCCAATCCCTTCCTCCCTACTTTTGTTTCTTTCATTCATTATATTTCGTTTCTGTTTCCTTCTTTCTTCCACATGTTCTTATAAGTCATCAGTGTCCTTTTTCTTTCTTTCTCCTTTCTCTTAAAATCCTTCTTTATCGACTTGTTTTCTCTTAAACTCATCTCTTGCTCCTTACTTTTGCTTCTTTCATTCATTATATTTCGTTTCTGTTTCCTTCTTTCTTCCACATGTTCTTATAAGTCATCAGTGTCCTTTTTCTTTCTTTCCCCTTTCTCTTAACCTCCTTCTTTATCGACTTACTTTCTCTTAAACTCATCTCTTCCTCCTTACTTTTGTTTGTTTTTATATTATTTCGTTACTTTTCTCCTTCCTTCTACATGTTCTTAGGTCATCAGTGTTCCATTTTATCTTCTTTTCTTCCTTTTAACCTTTCTTTTTTTCGACTTATTTTCTCCTAAGCTCATCTCTTGCTCCTTACTTTTTTTTCGTTACTTTTCTCCTTCCTTCTACGTGTTCTTAAGTCATCAGTGTTCCTTTTTATTTTATTTTATTCCTTTTAACCTTTCTTTTTTTCGACTTATTATCGCTTAAGCTCATCTCTTCCTCCCTGTTTTTATTTCTTTCATTCATTTTATTTTTTTACTTTTCTCTTTCCTTCTACATCATCCTTCATCAGTGTTCCTCTTCTTCCTCTTATCGTTCTCTTAACCTTTCACTTCGTCGACTTCTTATCTCCTAATCTCATCTCTTCGTCTCTGCTTTTATTTCTTTCATTCATTTTATTTTTTTTACTCTTCTCCTTTCTTCTACATCATCCTTCGTCAATGTTTCTCTTCTTCCTCTTATCGTTCTCTTAACTTTTCACTTCTTCGACTTCTTATCTCCTAATCTCATCTCTTCCTCCCTGCTTCTATTTCATTCATTTATTTTATTTCGTTACTTTTCTCCTTCCTTTTTTATCATCCTTCATCAGTGTTCCTCTTCTTCCTCTTATCTTTCTCTTAACTTTTCACTTCATCAACTTCTTATCTCCTAATCTCATCTCTTCCTCCCTCTCTCCTTGCTTCTTCTTTCTCAATGTTCCTCTTTTTCTTCTCTTTCTTAACTTTTCACTTCCTCTTCTTATCTTCATCTTTCCTTGCTTCATTTCATTCATTTATCCTTCCTTTTATCATCCTTCATCAGTGTTCCTCTTCTTCCCTTCCTTTCCTTTCAACTTTCTTTATGTTGTGCTTGCTTCCTTTCTTTCTCTTTTTCCTCTTTTTTCTTCTCTCTTTCGCGATTCCACTTCCTCTTCTTTCTTTCTTTCCTTGAACATTTCCATCGTCTGTAATTTCCCTTCCTCCTATTTCCTCTCTTTTAGTGTTCTCTTTTCCCCTTCCTTTCCTTTCCCTTTCTTTTATTTTGTTTCCTTTGTGTCCTTTCTTTTATTTTCCTTTTTTCCTGTTTATTTTTCGTTTTCTTTTTCACTTTTCGCCTTTAATTTCAGTTTTCTTCTCTTTTGCTTTTCTAATTCCCTGGTTTTTTTTTTTTCCTTTCCCTTCCTTTCCCTTTATATTATTTTGTCTTCTTTCTAACCTTTTCCTCTTCTTTCTTCTTTCCTTTTTCCGTTGTCTTTAATTTACCTTCCTCTTTTTCCTTTCTCTCTTTCTCTCTTTCTTTCTTCTCTCTCTCTCTCTCTCTCTCTCTCTCTCTCTCTCTCTCTCTCTCTCTCTCTCTCTCTCTCTCTCTCTCTCTCTCTCTCTCTCTCTCTCTCTCTCTCTCTCTCTCTCTCTCTCTCTCTCTCTCACTTTAAAGTCACAACGTTTTGCCGCTCCGTTTCTCTCTCGACTTATTATTCTTTTTTTTTTTTTTTTACTGAGCGGAGCGAGGCAAGAAAAGTTTATTTTACCAAGGAAGATGCAGGAGGAGGAGGAGGAGAAGGAGGAGGAGGAGGAGGAGGAGGGGGGGGTTGTGGTGGTGGTGATGGCGATGAAAAACAAAAACAAGAACAAGATAAACCAAAAGTAGCAATAGGAGAAAAGAAGGAGGAGGAGGAGGAGGAGAAGTTTAACAAATAGTTTAAGAGGGGATTAAAGTAAGATGAAGAGGAGGAGGAGGAGAAACTGGAGGAGGAAAAGAAGAAATAGTGGCAAAAGAGAAGGAAAAGAAACTGAATCCGCAGTGCGAAATAAAGAGGGAGAAATAGAAAGAGAATGCTAACAAAAAAATGGCGGAAAAGGAAGCTGAAGGAAAAATAGTAGAAAGAAAAACATCAGAGGAAAAAAATCACCAGCAGGAGGAGGAGGAGGAGCAATAGAAGGAGGAGGAGGAGGAAGAGGAGCAGTAGAAGGAGGAGGAGGAGGAGGAGGAGGAGGGAAAATCAAGCGTTAGTGAGAGGCATGATAAGCGATTTCGTCCTGGCTTCCACGGCATTGCAGAGGCGGGACGCAGACAGCCCGGCTCCGTCCCCTGCTGTAGGAGGAGGAGGAGGAGGAGGGGTGAAGGACGGTAGGAAGCAAGGGCGACATAGCCTGAGGAATAGTGTATTTGCAGAAGAGGAGGAGGAGGAAGAGGAGGGAGATGGAAAATATGTATATATATATAGATATATATATATATATATATATATAAATATATATATATATATATATACAATTTTTTTATTTTTTTACGTCGAAGCTTGTAGCGGCCCGAGCCCGTCGTGGTGCTGGCAAGTGTTTTTAGTGGCGCCATCTTTTCTTGACTCATGCTGCCCCCTGGAGCTCATTCTTGAATGACTTGGACTGTTCATCTAGAGTCCGTCCGGGTTGATGGGTGGTCTTCTGGACAGCATGTTGGTAGTTTTTTAGGCCACTCGGCGGTGACTCAAAAATCCCAAGTGGTAGCGGCGGATTCGAACCCGCGTCGCCCAGAACGCGGTGAATGCGGGGCCCCCTCGCTAACGGAGGAGAAAGAGGAGGAATACATAGGAATACATACTAAGAACAGACACCAGAAGACCTGTCGGTCTATGGCGAGGGTGTCTGTTTGGTACCGCTGCTACAAGGAATCTACGTGTGGGAGAACAGGACAGCATAGATGAAGGCTCCTCCCCACCACCTCTCCCTCCGGCAACGTGCCGGCAGGAAATAGTTAGAAGAGAACACCATGTGCCTTTAAGGAAGAAAGGGACATGGAAATTTTACAATAAAGAGAGAAATAAGATGAAATTACTATCCTGAACTTACACTACTGGTAACGTAAGCTGTGGGGGACATTATTAACAGGAGGAGGAGGGGACGAAGGAGTCAGCGGAAGGAAGAAGAGGAGGCTGAGAAGGAAAAGATTGTGCAGAGGAGATGGTAAAAGAAAGAGGAGCGAAAGAAAATATGCCAGATAAAGGAAATCAATGAAAATGTAAATATCCTTTAAGAGAGGAGGGAGAGGGGGAGTGGGAGAAGAGGAGGAGGAAGAAAAGATGGAGGAGGAGGAGGAAAATAAAAGGGAAGAGAAAGAGGAGTAAGATTTCAAGATCGATGGAGAGAGAGAAAAAAATATCAGTCAACAGCTCACTTGCAAACTTTTTACTAGAATTATCTTATATGTTTGGATAATTAAAAGGAATAAATAAAAGAAAATAACTGATGACTGGTGTAACAGGAGAAAATTAGGAAGATACTGAGAGCGAGAAAAAAAATGGGAGAAAACTGAACATTCCAACACCCAATATCACTATTCCCTTCTTTATTCCTTTTGCATAGCGTTTTCCCTTTTCATCGATATGTTTTCTCTTATTCCTTTCATTTACTTTGTTTCCTTTCCTAAGATAACCATTTCCCTCCCCCGAGTTCTCTTCTCTCCTCTATTTCTTTTAACTTTTATCTCCTTCCTCCGTTTCTGTTAGCGTTTATCTCCTCCTTCCTCCGTTTCTGTTAGCGTTTATCTCCTCCTTCCTCCGTTTCTGTTAGCTTTTATCTCCTCCTTCCTCCGTTTCTGTTAGCTTTTATCTCCTCCTTCCTCCGTTTCTGTTAGCTTTTATCTCCTCCTTCCTCCGTTTCTGTTAGCTTTTATCTCCTCCTTCCTCCGTTTCTGTTAGCGTTTATCTCCTCCTTCCTCCGTTTCTGTTAGCTTTTATCTCCTCCTTCCTCCGTTTCTGTTAGCTTTTATCTCCTCCTTCCTCCGTTTCTGTTAGCTTTTATCTCCTCCTTCCTCCGTTTCTGTTAGCTTTTATCTCCTTCCTCTGTTTCTGTTAGCCTTTATTTACTCTTTTCTCCATTTCTGTTAGCTGTATCCCTTCCTTCCTTCATTCCTCATAGTTTTTACCTCCTCATTCCTCCATTTCTCTTAGCTTTTATCTCTTCCTTTCTCCATTTCTATTAGCTTTTATATCCTGTTATACCTCTTCGTAATCTCTCGCCCTCCACACAATTACCATTTCCTCCCTCGGCTCCCTTTGTTTCCCTGCCTTCTATTGCCTCTTTGCTTCCAGAACTCACCTTCAATTATACGCCTTTTTCCTCCTTCTTATGCTCACTTTCATACACCGGTCCAGGGCTTAGCGGAGCGGCGCTGAGGGCTTTCACGAGTGTTGGCTTTGTGGAACCCTGAGTCTATAGGGGAGGTGCAAGGAGTTAGTCTGGCGCGTAAAGTAATAGGTGGTAAAAGGAAAACTTATGAGCAATTTTTGTTAAGGTTTTCAGATTTTCAGCGGCCGAGATTATGTTGAGGAAAGTCTGGTGAGAGGAGAAGTTTAGAAGCGGTTGATTTAGTGATATTTTGCCATGTTTTTGTACGTTTTTAGAAGCCGAGATTATGTTGAGGAAAGTCTGGTGAGAGGAGAAGTTTAGAAGCGGTTGATTTAGTGATATTTTGCCATGTTTTTGTACGTTTTTAGAAGCCGTGATTAGGTTGCGGAAGAGTTTGCTTAGGAAAAGTTTGAGAAAAGGTTGATTTAGTGATATTTTAACATGTTTTCCCACGTTTTTAGAAGCCTTGATTGTATTGCGGCGGTTTTTCGTAAGAAGTAAGAGAGAAAAAAAAGAGAAAACGAGAGAAGAGAAATAGAAGGAAGAAGAAAAAGCTTGTTAAAGAAAATAATTGAGAGATATTGCATTAGTTTCAAAATATGTTAGTCTTAATTATGCACTTCCGGTTTTAGGAGACATAATGGAGGCAGCAAACGTGACTCGTGCCAATAAAAAATGAATAAAAAAATGGTGAACAGAATAAGCGTGAAAATTTTGTAACTGAGGCTAAAGTCTGAAAGTTATGCTTTAATAATGCCTTGAAGATTTTTTTTTTAGGAAGAGAGAGAAAGAAAGAGAGAAAGAAAGAAAGAAAGAAAGAAAGGAAGAAAGAAAGAAAGAAAAAGAAAGGGAAAGAAGGAAAGAAAAAGAACGAAAAAAAGAAAATGAAAGAAAAAAAGATAGAAGGAAATGAATAAATAAAGAGAGAAACAGAAAAAGAAAAGAAAAGGAAAAAAGAAAAGAAAGAAAAAAGAAAAAGAAGAAAAAAAGAAAGAAAAAGGGAAAGAAAAAAAAAGAATAATGTGTTTGCTGCAGTCTTTACGCCATAGAATTCTGCATCAGGGAAAAAGAAGAAAAAAAGATAATTAAAGTTTACATGCATTTAATGACAACTGAAATCAACAGAACTACAGGCAAGGTACGATGCAAGACCTGCCTCTCTGCTCAGGTAATTAAATGTTCTGCCAATAAGAAGCTTAACCTGAAATGCTATTGAAAGCTTAACTATTTCCTCAACATAGCCAGAGTCCCTTTTAACTGATTTTACTCTCTCTCTCTCTCTCTCTCTCTCTCTCTCTCTCTCTCTCTCTCTCTCTCTCTCTCTCTCTCTCTCTCTCTCTCTCTCTCTCTCTCTCTCTCTCTCTCTCTCTCTCTCTCTCTCTCTCCTCTCTCCTTTCCTTCTCCTCCTCCTTCCCTTTTCACCTTTTTATCATCATCCTTTTTCTTTTCCCCTTTTCTCACTTATTTTCATCCTTTTTTCCCTCTTCATTTGTGTGCTCCTCCTCCTACTCCTATTCTTCCATATCTTCTTTCTTTTTCTTTCCTTTCGTCTTAGTGAATAACTTGATTTTGCGATTTTTTTTTTCATAGTCATCATTACGAGTTTGGTTACACTCGCTTTGGAGGTAAACTTCGTGAGGGAAATAGGAAAGGAGAGAAGGGGAGGCAACGTAGGAAGGCAAAGAAAAGGAGAAGGAACAGACTAGGAGGAGGAACAGGAGGAGGAGGAGGAGGAGGAGGAGAACGGGAAGGAAAGCGAGAAGGAGGAGGACGAGGAGGACAGGGACGAGAAGGAGGAATGTGAAGAATGGAAGGAGAAAAACTTACTGCGAAATGTTGTGTATTTTTTTACCATCATATTATTTTCCCCTCCTCCTCCTCCGCCTCCTCCTCTCCCTCTTCCTCTTCCTCTTTCTTCTTTTAATTTTTTTCATCTTTTTTATTGCTTTTTCGTGTTCTACTTCAGGTAAAGGAAAATGTAATACTATACGAGAAACCGACAGACGTAAGGAGTTTGTGGAGAATTGAGACAGACAGACAGACAGACAAAGAGACAAACAGACTGACAGGCAAAGAGAGAGAGACAGACAGACGGACAGACAGACAGACAGAAAGGCCGACAAACAAACAAACAGACATACATACAGACAGACGATGGAAGTATAGAAAAACAGAAAATGTGATGGAAAATTATTCAATGAGCGAAAACGTGAATGATTAAAAAAAAACGCTAATGAAGTTTGACTGATTCATATTTGCTTAATCAATGTGTTTCGTTTTTTCTGCCATAATTAATTGCATGCTAATGAGCCTCGATGATATATTACCCAGAAAAGTGCGATTTTTTTTTTTTTTCATTTTTTACTTTTATTTTTTTCTTCCCCAAAGTGTCAGGTGAAATTCAGGTTGTAATTGGTGGATCGACTATTGAGGGAAGGAGCTAATTGGCTGCCGCAGGTGGGGCCCTCAGCTGATTGGCAGAGACGTGGGGGGGGGGGGGGGGGACTTTTTGATAACTATTGCATCACTTTAATATTATATCCATTTTAAGTAGAATAAGTGACTGCAGAGGTAATACAGTCGAGATGCAAAAGAAAATAGGTAAATATATAACCACAAACAAAATATACAAGTTCTGGATCTTGGAATTGAAAGGATAAATTATGTTTCTTTTATGATTATATTGAAATTTTGATCAGAATTCCTTTATAAAAAAATGAAAACGTTTTTAAATAATCGTTATAAGCTGGTAGTAATCTCTCTCTCTCTCTCTCTCTCTCTCTCTCTCTCTCTCTCTCTCTCTCTCTCTCTCTCTCTCTCTCTCTCTGTGCCATTGACTCCCATTAATACCTCAGCTCGGCTCGTGATTGGCTGCGATGGATCAGAGGAGTGTTTTGATTGGTCAGGAGGAGGATCAGGTCTCTCTCTATTGACTGACGGATCCATCATTAGTAGGATCAGAGGGAAGCGGATTGGCCAAGGCGAAAACGTTATAATACCCCGGAAAATAACGTAACTGTACACATATTCGGATTTTTCTTCTCTGTAGGACAAGATAATGATATTTTTCTTCTTTTCTTTTGTGTTCTTTTATTTGTATTTTTGCTTTTGTTTGTCATATTTTTTGTTTTATCTTTGGTTTTTAGTTTAGTTCTAGTTTTAGGTTTCTATTTGGTAAGTTGTTTTATCGTTTTTGTTTTCTTTGCTAATTTTTTTTGTTTGTTCATTAGTTGGCCTGTTAATTTCTAGTTTGGTTTGGTTTTGTATCGGGTTTGTATGTCACTAATATTTTTTGTATATATCGTATGTCATTGTATTTCTCTCTTCGTATGTCATCGTGGTTTTTTTATTCGTTTCTTGCATATTGCGTTTGTCATCTTGTTCAATTGTTCTTATGCTAAATGTGGAGAAGGGTGTTGGGGTAGCGATAATGATGATGATGATGATGATAATGAAGTTTGTATAGAAAATTGAGGAATGTACAGTAATTTAACATGGCGATAAGAATGATGCATGATGAATATAATGATTTTGGCGATGGAGATGGCGATAACGATACTAATTATGGAGTGGCAAGTAAGTGTGATGATGGTGATAGCGTGGCGATAACAAACGAGTGATAAAGATGGTGATTATGGTGATAGTGATTCCGATAACGATACCAGTGATTAGGAAGATAGTGAATGATGATAGTGGTGACGATAACAATAATAGTAGTAAAGACAGTGATTATGGTGATAGTGATTAGGAAGATAGTGAATGGTGATGGTGGTGGCGATAGCAATGATTATGATGGTGATTGTTGTTGTGGCGATAGTGCCGGTGGAAGATGAGTGGAAGGTGGAGGAATGGGTGGTTATTACGTTGCTCATCTGCCAGCCCTCCGCACCTCGCCTCGCCCACCTGTCAGCTGTCAGTTAGGTGTGCCGGCAGACCCTCACCTGAGCATTACCTGTCCGACGGCCTGACAAGTCGCCGTCACATCGTTCACACCATTGGGAAGGAGGAAGAGGAGGAGGAGAAAGAGAAGGAAAATAAAGAAGAGGAGGAGGAGAAGGAGAAGGAAGAAGATAAAGAAGAGGAGGAGGAGGAGGAAGATGAATAGAAAAAAGGAAGAGAAGACGAAGAAGAAAAAGAAGAAGAATGATTAAGAAGAAGAAAACAAGAAGAAAGAAAGAAAGAAAAGAGAGTGATGAATGAGGTTAATGCTTTTGTGGGGGGAAGAAGAAGGGGCAGAGGAAGAGGCTCTTGAAGGAGAACAACAAGAACGAATGCAAGAAAAATAATGCTAAAGAAGAATAAAAGAAGCAAGAGAGAAAAATGGAAGA
Source organism: Eriocheir sinensis (assembly GCF_024679095.1). Taxonomy (NCBI): domain Eukaryota; kingdom Metazoa; phylum Arthropoda; class Malacostraca; order Decapoda; family Varunidae; genus Eriocheir; species Eriocheir sinensis. The sequence goes on from NC_066519.1 coordinate 22,742,917, forward strand.
AAGAAGAAGACTAGGAGAGAAAAAAAAACGAATGAGGTTAATGCTTTTAGGGGTATGAAGGAACAAGAGAAAGAGGATTTTAAAGGAGGAGGAGGAGAAGAAGAAGAAGAAGTAGATAAAGAGGAGATGGGGTGGGGGAAGGAGAAACGGAAGAGAGAAAAAGAAGGAGGAAAAGTAGTGTAGGTAGAAAGACGTTTAAGAGAGAATGTGGCCAGGAGAATGGGTGAGGACGAAGGAATGGAGGAGGGGAAGGGAGAAGGTGTTGGAAGTTTGGGAAGATCGAGTTATGAGAGGAATATGAGGAGAGGGGAGAAGGAGGTGAGAGGGGTCATGGGAGTGATTAAAGAGAAAGTGAGAGAGGGGAGAGATTTGATGCGGTGATTGTAGCAGGAGGAAGAGGAGGGAAAAGAGGAGGAAACTGGGAAATGGGATGAGAATGTTTAATGTTTACTGCTGTCTTTGGGGTGACTGACTGACTGACTGACTGACTGACTTAGTAGCTTGACTGACTGATTGACTACCTGACTGTGCGACCGACTGGCTGACTGACTTGGTGGATAGCTCGACTGACTGACTGACTGATTAACTAACTGATTGACTGACTGGTTTTGCAGTTGACTAAAAAAGGTTGAGTGGCTCCCTGGATTGCTGGTTGACTGGCAAAATGGATAAAGGGTTGGATGTATAGATGGTTGCTTGGCTGGCTGAGTTAGTGAGTGTGTGGCTGACTAGCTGACTGGCGAACTGGTTGACTGAGTAACTTCTGGCAGATTAACTGACTTACTGGCTGACTGAATGGCTAGCTGACTGGATATAGAAAATGTTACCACAGGAGTCAGAAGTAAGATATTTAACAAGGGTGCGGTACTGTGTTACAAGCTTATGGAGGCAAGAAAAATGATGGTTAAGGTTCCTAAACGTATAAATGGGTTGGGTTTTAAGACACTTGAGGATTGCAGATTTGGACGCGGGTTTGATCACGTGAAAGGTGGGTTTAAGATTGGCACTGAGTAACGCGCTTCATTTAAGAGATTGGGTCTGGAACAAAGTTTTAGATTGGAAAGGGTAGGGAGAGAGAGAGAGAAAGTAAGGTGCGAAGTCAAGGTTATTTCTCTATATTTTACTTATTTTCGTATTCTTGTAATCCGTTTTCTCTCTCTTCATAAATCTACACATTCTCTCTTCTTCCTCTTCCTCATCTTTAGTCGTCTTTCCATTTCTTCCCTTCTTCTTTGCCATGTATTCTGTTCCCTCTTCCTCCTCTCTCATCCCCTCCTTTCTCTCATTTATCTTCGTTACCGCCCTTATTTCCTTCCCTCCTTCCTTCCTTCCTTCCTTCCTTCCTTTCTCTCCCCTCTGCGCTTCCTCCTCTTCCTCCTCGTACTTTTCATGCATCCACCTGCTCTTCTTCATCGCGTCTATCTTATGCCATGGATTTATCGCTCTTCCTGCCTTCTTCTGTCTTTCCTCCCCTCTCCCTCTTCCTCTCTCTATTTCCTTTGTTTCCCTTCCCTCGCCCGTCGCCTCCACCAACCTGAAATAAACCTAAAGCGAAAGGAACTGGAAAATCAAAGCAAAAATTAGGTGAAGAGAATAAATGAGGAAAAAAATAGGGAAAAAAAGGGAAGTCAGGAGAAAAGGAGAATATTTGAGCAGTCACTTAATCACCATCATCACCATCATCATCATCATCATCATCATCATCATTATTATTATTGCATCATTGTTGTAGCATGACGAAATAACAAAAAAATAAATGAAGAAAGCGAGTAACCCGAAGCAATAGAAACACACACACACACACACACACACACACACACACACACACACCATTTAGAAGCGCTATCACACGCCCTCAGACTGTTATGGGGCGCGGCAAGGTCAGAGGGCCCGGTTTCAAGGGTGTTTGACCTCGTTTCAGGGTCATAAAGGGAGATGAAGGGTTCAGACGCCACGATAGCTACTCTGATCCCACCCACTCTCACCACGTCGAGTCCATCTATAATAATACGAAGGAAAAACGCAAGATATAAGAGGAACTTCACGTGAGGCAGAAGCAAAAAAAAAAAAAAATGCAAGATGATGGACAGGAAAAATTGCATATTCCAAGACCATAAGAAGAAATAAGAGATTTACGAGAAGGCGGGAGGGAAGAGTCCGAAAGGAAAAAAGGATGGGTGGAAAATGAGAGGAAGGGAAGGAAAAAATAGGAAACTAATCAGAACGCAAAGGAGAAGAGTGAAAGAGCCCTGAGAAAAGGGGAAGGAGAAAATAGATGAGGCGGCGGTGGCGTGAAGGAAATAAAAAAAATAAAAAAATATTAATCGAATCCAAAAAAGGGTCAGAAGAAAAAGAGGCTGAATAAGATGGAGGAGGAAAATATGAAGAAGGAGGAATAATGAATAGAAGAAATAGGAAATTATAATAAAACCACCACAGATGAAAAAAGTATCAGTGAAGGATGAGGATGTTAACTTGTCTTACAGAAAATTATAAACAATTGTAAAGCGTTTTGAGGTGTGAAGAAACGCCTAAAACAAGTATATTGAAAGCGAGGCGGAAAACACTCAAAGAAAAAGATAAAAAATAGGATGAAAAAAAAATGGTAATGAAGATAATAATGATGACGAGGAACTACGGAGGAGGAACTATGGAGGAAGACAAGAAAAAAAAAGGAAGAGAAAAGAAAAAGAAGAAGAGAAAGGAGGAACTGATATGAAGGAGCGGGAAAAAATGTGGTAAATATGTGGAAGAGAAGAACAACGACCGCAACAAAAAGAAGCAGAAGGAAAACAAAAAAACAAAAAATGGAGAAAAGAAAGGAGAGAAAAAGCAGTAAATACGGAGAAGAGAATGATAAATAGGATAGAGAAGAAAAGAAGAAGCAGATGAAGGACGACAGCGATGGAGAAGGAGGAGCAGGAGAAGGAGGAGGAGGAGGAGGAGGAGGAGGAGGAGGAGGAGGAGGAGGAGGAGGAGGAGGAAGGTCTGATGGAGATGCTTTCCGATTTTTCTGGAGACAAAAATAATGAGTGATAACCTTGACATCCACGAGAGAGAGAGAGAGAGAGAGAATACATGTTAGTATCTATCTATCTATCTATCTATCTATTTCTATCTGTTTGTCTGTGTTTTTTTCTATTTAATATATTTATCTGATACGTTCTGTGCCTTCTCTTTCCTTTCATCTTTTTTTTCTTCTTTCTCTCTCTTATGTATATATTGATGACGGATCAAGTTATGTAAATCAGTTCCGGTGCGTCTCTCTCTCTCTCTCTCTCTCTCTCTCTCTCTCTCTCTCTCTCTCTCTCTCTCTTCGTATTTTCATTTTCTCATATTGATTTACTTGGAAATTTCACCCTCTCTCCACTATTTTCTTTCACTTATAGATTGAAATACTTATACTCGTTTCTCTTTTTGTCTCTGTCGTTCATTTTCATTCAGCGTTATTCATTCGTTTTCATTTTTTTTCTTATTTTCCTTTATTTCTTTTACTCTGTCTCGAAAGAAAATGGACGTTGATAACTTTTTCGTCCTCCTTCCTGCCAGTCTGTCTTATTCCAGTTTTCTTTCTTCCTTTTTTTTCTCTCTGTGCAGTCTTTCTTCCTTCAGCTTATTTTTTGCTTCGTTAGCAGAACTCGCGTATCTTCCATTTTTTTTCGTTTCCCTATTTCCATTTTTTCCTCTACTCAATTGGGAGAGAAAGGGATGTTTTACTTTTCTTCCTCCTTCCCACAAGTCATCCATCTGTCACCCTTCCATTTCTTCTCCCTCTCTCTGTAGTTCTTTTTAAGTTTGATTTTTGCTTCGTTACCAGACTCGCAGATCAACTTCTTTATCCTTCTTTTCTTTCGTTTTCCCTTATTCATTCACTCGCAACTCATTTATTTATTTTTGAGTGATATCATCTGAGAAACGTAAGGATGAAGAATGTCACTTTTGCCCTGAACAGTACCACAACTTTTCCCGTTACCTTTTGGACTGTCTTCATAAACCATCTCTCCCTCAACTTTTATTTTTATTCACCTTAATCTCCCAGTGTGTGACATACTGGCACTGAGGAATGGGTAGCATTCTTAAGCATTTCGGGGCGTACACAGACACCTACATCAGGACACGTACATCAGGACACCTCTCCTCCCGAAATTGACCTCTCTTTCGGCCACCTCTCTTTATTCTCTTTTGTAGGAGTAGCGAGTAGCGGGCTTTTTTTTATTATTGTTTCCTTTTTTTGTGCCCTTGAGCTGTCTCCTTTGTTGTAAAAAATAAAAACATATTTGATAAGGCTTTCGTAGCAGTTTTGGGCATTTCTAGAGGTAGTTTCTTCACCCTGGTGGTAGTTCGACCCTCCTTCTGTACCATGAACCTAGAAAACAACCGATTAGAACCTGATTGATCTCTTGTTCGGCCTTTAAAAATACTTGTTTTGAAACCCGGAGGCCTTTGAAAATACCTACCAAAAGTCGTATTCTTAGACATTTCCGCACCAAAGCACACACATTTGTCAGGGCTTTCGTAGGTATTGTGGGCATTTCCAGGAGGTAGTAGTATGACCCTAGTGGTAGTCTGATCCTCCTTCTGTGGCATGAACCGCAAAAAACACTCATAAGAACGCGATTTATCTTATTTTCGTCCTTTGGGAATAGTTGTTGTGAGAGACGGAAGATTCTAGGAATACGGACCATTTTCTGCTTCATCATAATCTGTCTGTTCTCTCATCTTCCTCCTCCTCCTCCTCCTCCTCCTCCTTCTTGTGTTCGTGTATATCCATCTCCATTACCTTCATGTACACGAGCTCTCCTCATATGCGTTCTATTCTTGCATCCATTTTCAACACCAGACCGAGGCAGGAAAAGAGCAAATATTTATCGAGCTTTGAGGCCGCCAGTATCATTTTGTCTTTCTGGGCATTGCTGATTGGCCGGCCTGAATGGCTAAGCTTCTCTGATTAGGGGATGGAAAGAGAAAGGTCGGTGCGTGGGTTTTAATTAGGGCACCCTCCTTGTGATCCGTCAGTCCCGTTTTCTTTCACCACTTGACTAATGATAGGTTTTTCTTTCTCTCTTTCCGTTTTCTTCGTGTCATCTATTTCCCGTGTTCTTTATCCCCATCCGTCCTAGTCTGCGTTTTTTTTTTTGTTTTTTTTTGTTTTGTTTTTGTCTACTTTTATTTATTTCTTTTACTCGTTTGTGTTTGTGTATGTCTGAGCCGTATGTCTGATTGTGTGTGTTTGTATCTCTCTCTCTCTCTCTCTCTCTCTCTCTCTCTCTCTCTCTCTCTCTCTCTCTCTCTCTCTCTCTCTCTCTCTCTCTCTCTCTCTCTCTCTCTCTCTCATTATATACATCATGTGGGATCTGAAACTGATTTAATCACAGATAACATTCTAATCCACATTTTTCTTTACTCTCTGATCCGAGCAATAAACGAAAAGTGCTCTGTTGTATGAGAAATAATTAGTATTGATATGTAGGTAGTGAAGCGGGCGAGTATTCAGACGAAGAGATGAAGTACTTTGTTTCCTCTCCAATCTTTTTATTTCCTAGTCTTCCAAGGTTTCCATTTTCTTTTCATTTATTTCATCTGAGTTTTTTCTTCTTTGCCTTCTTTCCCTTTCTTTTATGTTTCTTTCTTTACATATCGTTTAAGTATTCCTTTTCTTTCCTGTCTAGTTTCCCCGTTTTCCTTTATTGCGTCTTAAATCTTACTTAACTCCTTTTTATACTTTGTTTCTTTCCTTCCCTGTCATCTACTTATCCATCTATTGTTTTCCATCTTTCATTGATTCCCATTTTTATTACATATCACTAAACTCGCATTTTCTTACGTTTCTTTTATCTTGTTTCTTTTATTTTCCTCAATTTTCCTTTATATATTTTCTATTTTCGTCGAGGGGGAAGTAATAAATAGGCAGTTAGGCGCTGAGGCTCATCCCTTTAATGCAAACTTGTAACTTTAGTGTAGACGGCTTAATGAATCTCGCAGAAACAAGTTTATAACCATTAATTTTCGTGGAAGATGAACAACCAAGGTACAGGAAGCTGAAACGAGGCCTCTAAGAATTAAATTTATGTTCATTAATATCGATGTAGATTAAATTAACTCTACTCCAGACAGGATCAATTAGCCATCGGAGACGTAAGGTGAGGATCATTAATTTTGATTTGAGGGGAAACAGGTGGAAGGCGGACAGATGAAGGGACGCAGCGGTACGTGGGAAAATTAAAAAAAATGAAAAAAATATGCAACTCGCTAAAAGAAAAGACAAAGTAGGAAAGAATGATGTGGAGAAAAAAATAAAAAAGAGGTAAAAATAGAAGATGATGAAGAAGAAAAAGAAGAAGAGGAAGAAAAAGACGAAAAAGAAAAGAAAAAGAAGAAGAAAGAGAAAAGCACCAAGTCGGTAAATTAACGTGTAACACAGATCATTCACAGAAGAAGAAGAAGAGGACAGAGGGAAAGGTGGAAATATTCTGACGATTATAAGTAAAAGAAAAAACAATCATTTTGCATCGTAGAACAGAGAGAAGAGATTGGAACAAAAAAAGATTGGAAATCTCTACACAATAAAGGAAAAAACTGACAAATCATTTCATGCGTAGAACAGAGAAGAATTAGTTAGGGGGGAGGGAAGGCAAAGGTGGGGAATGAACTGATGGGGATGGGAGAGAGTGAGGGGAGGGAATGGTTGGGAAGGGAAGGGTGGGGAAGAGTAAGGTAGGGGAGGGAATGGTGGGGAAGGGAAGGGTGGGGAAGAGTAAGGTAGGGGAGGGAATGGTGGGGAAGAGTAAGGTAGGGGAGGGAATGGTGGGGAAGAGTAAGGTAGGGGAGGGAATGGTGGGGAAGGAAAAGGTGGGAGAGGGAATCGTGTGGGAGGAAAAAGTGGAGGAAGGAGAGGGGGGGGAGGGAAAGGGGGGGAAGGGAAAAATGGAGGGAAATGTGGGGAAGAGAGAGGTATGGGAGGAAAAGAAGGGATGGGAAAAGTCGGGGAGGGAATGGTAGGAGAGAAAAAAGTGGGGGAGGGAAAGTGAGGGAGGTAAAGGTGAAGAGTGACGTCAGGGTATTTAAATCAGGTCCCACAGGTATGTCCCTCAGGTGTGTCACGCTTTTTCCTCGTCACACGAAGGCGCCTAACTGAAATGAGACTAAATAGAACCACAGACTTATGCAGAGGAGATTCACGCTTCCTCGCCGTCTTCTGCTGCTGTCCGTGCGATGATTTTGTATTCCTCTTTCTGTGTGTTTTAATGTACTTCTTTTTCAATTTTTAAAGTTTGTATTGTGAGGTTAGAGCTTATTATATTTTCTTGCAGTTTTTTTCTTTCTTTTCTTCTTTTCTTTTTATATTGTAATGTATTTTTTCTATATTTTACGGCCATTATTACTTTATTTTTTTCTTCTTAATTTCATGTATTTTTTTCTTTTCTTTTTATATTGTATTGTGTTTTTTTTTTTTTTTTTTTACGGCCTTTATTACTATATTTTCTTCCTCTTAATTTCATGTATTTTTTTTCTTTCTTTTCTTTTTATATTGTAATGTATTTTTTTCTGTTTTTTAAGGCCTTTATTTCTATAGTTTCTCACCCGCAATTTCATGGTTTTTTTTTCTTTTCTTTTTATATTGTAATGAGTTTTTTTCTGTTTTTTAAGGCCTTTATTTCTATAGTTTCTCACCCGCAATTTCATGTTTTTTTTCTTTTCTTTTTATATTGTTTTCTGATTTTTTCTGTTTTTTAAGGCCTTTATTTCTATATTCTCTTCCTCTCAATTTTTTTATTTTTTTTTTACTTTCTGTCGACTTTACCTTGTTGTTAACTTCTTTCCCTTTTACTGTATCATCTTCTTACTCCTAATTACCTCCTTTTGCGCAAGGTTTTAAGCTCGCTTTTACATTTTTTTTTTTTCCTCTGTGCAGCTTCGAGTATTTATAATATTCTTGTTTCGTTGTTGTTTTTCTGTTACGCTGAGCACTTGGTATTTTTTTTTTCATTTCCTTTCACTTTTTCTTATATAATGGACTGAGATTTTGAGTTTTCGTCTTATTTTTTGCGTTAGTGTCTGCGTATATTTCATAGTTCTGAGCACTTCCTATTTTTTCATTTCACTTCATTTTGAGATTTTAAGATTTTGCGTTTTCATTTTTTTTTTCATTTTTTCATTTAACATATTTCTTACGTCATCGTTTTCTTCTTCACAGCTTTGAGTATTTATTTCTTCTTTTTCCGTTGTGTTTTCTTCGTTTTTAGCACTATTTTTCACTTCGCTTTCTTTTGTTTTTTTTCTATAATGAACCGAGATATTGAGTTTTCCTTTTTCCAGTTAACATATTCCTTACGTCAGCGTCTGCGTTTATATCTTTGCGTCAGTCGAGAAGGTGTGACGTCAGCGAGTGGAGGAGTTATTTTTTGCCAGTCACTCTGATGGAGGTCGTGTGTGTGTGTGTTATACGGTTGCGGGTCCTTCGAGGGTGATAGAAGGACAATAGGGGGACACTGGACGGGGCTCACGCATTCTATTTTATTACTACGGCCCGTTGTTTCGAGGCTCATCAGGGTTATTTTCGGCTCAGCGGCCATAAATCTCTCGTGTGACCGCCCGTTATAGCCGCCCATTACTCATCTGGTTTGCAAATAGGCGTCTTTCATCCCCTTCTTCCCCTTTGCTCCTTTATCTTTATCTTTCTCCAATTCATTTTCTTCCTTCCCTCTCCTCACCTACCCCCCCCCTTCATCCTCTTCCTTCCCCATTCTCCCCTTCATCTCCTTCCCTTGCTTTCCTCTCCTCCCCTTCTTTCTCCCTGATCCCCTTGATTCCCTCTTCTTCCCTTCTTTCCTCTTTCATCCTCTCCCTTCCTCCTCCTCCTCCTCCCCTTTCTCCTTCCCACATCTCTATCTTCCCCCTCCTCCCCTTCCTTCCCTCTCATTCATTCATTCCCCCTCCTCTCTTTCCTTCCCCTCATTCCTTTCTTCCCCTCCTTCCCTTCCTTCCTCCTCATCCTTTTCCCTCCCCTCCTCCCCTTCCTTCCCCTCCTCCCCTTCATCCTCTTCCTTCTTCATTCTCCCATTCCTTCCCCTCCTCCCCTTCCTTCTTCCTCTCCCCTTTCCTTCTCCTTCCTCCCCTTCCTTCCCTTCCTCCCTTTCTTTACCCCTCCTCCCATTCCTTCCCTTTCCTCCTGTTCCTTCCCCCTCCTTCCCTCCCTTCCCTCTCCTCCCTTTCTATTCCCCTCCATCCCCTTCCTTCCCTTCCGTCCTCAACCTCTTTCTCCTCAAGGCCATAAACATCAATCAAAGTTTCGTGGTAAAAAATTATAGATAAAAAGAAGACTAACTTGACGGAACAAAAATTACCTGAGACTCTCCACTCCGTTACAATAGTTTCGTGTAGTTAAAAATTCTGACACGCTTATGGCTGAGAAAAAAATATAGTGGCCTTTGTTAAGATGTTCCCTAGTAAAGACGGATCTATTTTCTGCCCCCTTTTTGTAAGCAGATGTTTGTGGGTTCAGTTCGCATTGAATTTAGCGAAGAGAACCTGGGTATCGGTTCCTCTATACACAAACCAATCTGATATGAATCTATTGAACACTCGCAGCATGAAATTAAACCTTTGGGACTAAATTATCCTACCTTACCTTGTGGAAGCAGCGGTTTGTGGGCATTATTAGTAGTATATTATGTCGAACACCTCCTCGGTCTCCCTTACCATAAAAAGATAAGGATAAAATGTCGGCACTAACAAATGCAGAAGACGCAGAATAATTAGCATCATTTAGAGACGCAGATCCTGTCACCAATTATTTATTTATTTCACAGCAAAGGGGGCAGCACAAGGGCACAAAAAAAGGAAACAATAATAAAAAAAAGCCCGCTACTTGGTCCGCTACTTGTTTATATTGTCTGTCTTCTTTTTTAATTTTACTTCTATTTTTTTTCATTTCGTCATGCTTGTTGCTCTCATTATAGTTCCTAGTTTCATCTTTCGACCCGTTTTCCTTCTCTATTTTTTTATTACTTCCTGTCTCTTATATTAGTTTTCCTTATATAATTACCTTTCATTTGTCTTTTGAGTTCGTGGGCCACCTGGCGGGTCTGAGGCTGAGGCGTTACACATGTTTCCAGCGCCTCGAAAAATGCAATGTAGAAAGAGAATCAGAAACAGAATAATCAGCAACATTGGAGGATGGGATACTCTTGAATGGGGTTCGCGGGACACCTGTCGACCCCAAAGGCTGAGGTGCTAATGGTGTACACAGCGCCGCTAACACTGATGAGGCTGCAACGTGGAAAGGGAATCAGATACGGAATACTTAGCAACACGTGGAGGATCGGATTCTGTTGACTGGGGTTCGCGGGCCATCTGTCGACTCCAAAGGCTAAGGTGCTAATTGTGTACCCAGCGTCGTGACCACTGATGAGGCTGTACTGTGGAAAGGGAATCAAACACGGAATAATTAGCAACACGTGGAGGATCGAGTACTGTTAAAGGGAGTTGACGAACCACCTGTCGGCTCTAAAGGTTGAGGTGGTAATGGTGTACCCAGCGCCGTGACCACTGATGAGGCTGCAATGTGGAAAGGGAATCAGATACAGAATAATTAGCAACACGTGGAGGATCGAATACTGTTAAAGGGAGTTGACGAACCACTTGGCATGTCTGAAGGCTGAGGTGTTACGATTGTCCCCCGCGCTACGAACTCTGCGTACCTAGAAAGGGAATCAAATACAGAATAAGCATCAACACCTGGAGGATTGAATGCTGTTAAATGGAGTTCGAGGGCCAGCTGGCGGGTCTGGGGATGAGGTGCTACAGGTGTTCGCCGCGCCAGGTGCACTGATGAGGCTGCGTGCGGCTCCCTCAAAGATCGATATTTCTCGTCCATTGCTATTGACCGAGAGCTTGTTGCCTCGCTGTTCATTTTCTCACTCAGCCCCTTCCTCCTCCTTTTCTCCCTCACCCCCTTCCTCCTCCTCTTCTCCCGCACCCCCTTCCTCCTCCTTTCCTCCCTCAGCCCCTTCCTCCTCCTCCTCTTCTCCCGCACCCCCTTCCTCCTCTTCTCCCGCACCCCCTTCCTCCTCTTCTCCCTCAGCCCCTTCCTCCTCCTCCTCTTCTCCCGCACCCCCTTCCTCCTCTTCTCCCGCACCCCCTTCCTCCTCTTCTCTGCACCCCTTCCTCCTCCTCTTCTCCCTCAGCTCCTTCCTCCTCCTCCTTTTCTCCCTCACCCCCTTCCTCCTCCTCTTCTCCCGCACCCCCTTCCTCCTCCTCTTCTCCTTCAACCCTTTCCTCCTCCTCTTCTCCCGCACCCCCTTCCTCCTCCTCTTCTCCTTCAGCCCTTTCATCCTCCTCTTCTCCCTCAGCCCCTTCATCCTCCCTTTTCCTTCCCTCACCCCTTCCTCCTCCCTTCCCTCTCCTCTTCCAGTGTTGTTTTGCCGTTCATATTTTTCCTCACCCCCTTCTTTCCTCCTCCCTTTCCATTGTTCGTTTTCTCCCTCACCCCCTCTTTCCTCTTCCCTCTTCTCCCTCACCTCCTTCCTCCTCCCTTACCTTCCCTGCTTCATTTCCTCCCTCATCCCATTCCTCCCTTCTTCCCTTCCACTGTGGGCTTGCTGTTCATTTTTTCTCTCACCCCAATCCCCCCCTCTTCCCCTTCTCTGCCACCCCCGTCTTTGTTTTCAGTCGTCTTAGTTTCTTCTTGCCATTCTTTCATCATTGGTAATTATCGTTTGCGTTGTCTGTCTTCTTTTTGTCGTTTTCCGTCTTTATTTTCTTCCTTTCGTTGTGTTTGTTTGGTTTTATCATCGTTACTAATTTCCCCCCTTCACACCCTCTCATTTCCCTTTGCCATTTCTTTAGTGCTTCCTGTCTTCAATATTAGCTTGTTTGTTTTATAATTACCGTCCATTTTCTTTTGATTTCATCCCTCGTCTTCTTCTCCTTTCCCCGTCCGTTCCTGTTACTTTACTATTACACACACACACACACACAACCTCCCCCTCCCCCTCCAAAATATACACACACACACAACCTCCCCCTCCACCCCACACATAAACACACACAACCCCCCCTCCCCCCCCCACACACACACACATAATCACCCACACCCACACCCAGGAACAGGTATGAACGCGGAGGCACACCTGAACACAACAATCAGCGCCACCTGTAGGCAAGGGTGAAATTTCATTATAAGCGGAGCCGAAAACAGCCCGGCCAGGTAATGATGAATCTCCGGTAAGCCGAACGCGAGGAAATTAGATTATGAGGAGTCGAAGGGAAAATCGAAATGAGTGAAGATGAATGAGGAAACGGGGTGGCGGAGGACAGAGAGAGAGAGAGAGAGAGAGAGAGAGAGAGAGAGAGAAGAAGGGAGGAAGGAAGGAAGGAAGGAAAGAAGGAAGGAAGGAAGGAAAGAAAGAAGGAAGGAAGGTCGAAAGGAAGGAAGGAAGGCAGGAAGGAAGGAAGGAAGGTAGGAAGGTAGGAAGGAGAGTAGGAAGGCAGGTAGGAAAGAAAGAAGGAAGGAAGGAAGGTAGGAAGAAATAAATAAAAGAAAGAAAGGAAGGAAGGAAAAAAGATAGCCAAAAATGATAGAGAGAATGAGTCAAAGAAAAAATGGTACCAGGTAAAAAATGAAAAGCTAAACTTAACTGCAGAAGGAAAATGAATAGAAAAAATAACAATATCCTTTCGCGATATGATATTGTGACAACCACGCAGAAAATAAATGTTACCAGATAAAAAAAATAAAAGCGAAACGTGAATGACGGAGAAAATGGAATAAAATAATATCCTTTCTCTCAGTACGCTTTATCAGTAAAAATGAAATTAAGGAAACAAAGAAACACTATCCCGCGCGCACGCGCGCTTTCTCTGTCTCTGTCTATCAGGGTTGTTTTGATTTAAATCAAGTAATTTAAATCAACTTAAATCAGAGTAAAAAAAATCATGATTTAAATCAAAATTAATTATACTAAATTTGTTATATATATATATTATAATATATATATATATATATATATATATATATATATATATATATATATATATATATATATATATATATATATATATATATATATATATATATATATATATATATATATATATATATATATATATATATATATATATATATATTTTTTTTTTTTTTTTTTTTTTTTTAACTTCTTGGCCTATTGCGCCGATAGAAGAAGCCCGGTGGATCCTGAGTTCCTGATGGTCGGTCCAAGGCTTCTTCCCGGTGGGGCCTGATGGTCGGCCCAGCCCGTTCTGGCGCAGGCGAGTGTTTATAGTGGCGCCATCTTGCATTGGCTCATGCTGCCCTCCCGGAGCTCATCTTCAATCCTAGAATCTAAAGTCCGGGTGGATAGGCGGTCTTCTGGACAGCATGTGGGTAGTTTTAAGCCATTCGGCGGCGGCTGAAAAATCCCAGCTTGGTGGCACCGGTCGGGGATTGAACTCGCGTCCTCCTGTAGCTGTCCTGTATAAAGTCAGGCACCACTGAATCATTGCCGTCTCTTACAAGAAAAATATTCAAAAGCATAAAAAAGTGAGGTCTTTTTGTTGATAATAACAATAAATGTAATTTTGAAGTTTAATGAGCTTAATTATTTTTTATGCAGAGTAACATGATTAAATCTAATTTCTTATTAATATGGTAAAAAGTTGACAACACATAAATAGACAAGTTGGCAACTTTATGATTTTCATGGCTACTAATGTTTTTTATGTGAAAAACTCATCTTGGGTAATGTATATTAAACTATGGTTTCATTTAACATTGACCAAGTTTAATACAAGAAAATGGCCTCATAGGACTGAAACAAATAATCAGTGGAAACAAACAAGGATTAATGCCAAAAAAAAATTCATTTAAATAAAAAAAAATCGATTTAAATAAAAAAATCTGATTTAAATCAAATAAATCGATTTTTTTTATATTTTTAGAAAAAAATCATGATTTTTTCCAACCCTGCTGTCTATCCACCTATCTATCTATCTATTCATCTATGTATCTACCTATCTATCTATCCGTCTCTCCTCTTCTTTCTCCTCCTCCTCCTCCTTCTCCTCCTCCATTCACCTCGGACAAACTCGTATAAAAGGAAAGAAAGAGCCTTCGTGCACTCCTGGAATGTAATATCTGAGTGTGAAAAAGCCAAAACAACCATTCCTCAGCAAGACTCGAAGCTATAAACCCACTGAACTGTTATTGCCTCCAGCAGTGCGAGTAGTAGTAGAAGTAGTAGTAGTAGTAGTAGTAGCAGTAGTAATAGAGGTTGTGGTGGTGGTGGGCTTTTTTTTTTTTTTTTTTTCATCGATATGAAGAAAGAATGTGTCTGGGTCTTGTCTTCAATTATATAATTATTTGTTCCTTTTTTTTAGATGAATGATTCTCCTCAACAATTTATTTTTCTTCTTTATGAGTGACTACCCAAAGTGTGAATGAAAATAATAGTTATATGGTGGATTTTTATGATGTACTTTATATGATAACACGTCAATTATTTATTTATTGCATTTTATTTTATACCCTCTTGAACTTTCTTTTTTTTCTATTTTGTTTAGTATTTTTAAGTAAGTTTTAGATATACAAAAGAAATCATTATATTCGTCATACTTGTTCTCCTCTTTCTGTTCCTTATCCTCATTTTATTTTCCACTCTCTTCCTCCTCATCTTCATCATTACCAACATCATCATCATCATCACCATCATCATCATCATCATCATCATCACCACCACAGTCATCACTAAAGACAACCACCAACGTCATAACTCAGGCTCATTAGCTACGATCACACACACACACACACACACACACAGAGAGAGAGAGAGAGAGAGAGAGTGTGTCCCCCCCGCTCTGCATCATTTCTTCAAGGCCAGGAATTGCCACGCGACATAATTTCCTAAAAGCGTGATTGAGGGACAATTGCATCGCCGGAGATGAGTCGCTCGTGTATCAGAATCAGGCGCCTCACCGTCACTCGCCCGAGATTGCTTCCCACGACGACCCCGCCAGGTGTTCGCCCGCCCATTTTACCTGCCTACCTGGGGAACGCTGGCAGGGAGAACTATGGTGGTCTTCTACTTCTTTCTTTTCTCTCCCTTGTAGATTTAAAAAGTAGATTCAATCTTTATATCTCCTTATGTTGAATCCTTCCTAGAACGATCGATGACCCAGGCAGGTGTTAGCCCTCCCTTACCTGCCTACCTGGGGAAACTGGCAAGGAAATCTATCGCGATCTTGTTGTTCTTTTCGATCTTGTATTCTTTCTAGGTGTAATAACTAGATTCACACCTTACTTCTCCTTTTGCTGAATCCTTCCCATGACTGCCCAGGTGTTCGCTCCCCCCTCCCCCATCTTTACCTGCCTACCTGGGGAAACTCTGGGAAGGAAAACTGTGTCGGTCTTCTTGTGCTTTTTGATCATGTATTCTTTCTACGTGAATGTTATAACTAGATTCAAACCTTATTTCTAATTTTGCTCAGTTGTTTGCCCTCCTTTACCTGCTTTACCTGGGGAAATTCTGGCAAGGAAAACTATGGTGATCTTGTCCTTTTCGATCTTGTTTTTTTTTTTTAAGTGCTGTGTATAGCGACCGGTAGGCTTCTTTAAGGGGCCTCTTGGACGATCTCAATTCGCTAGTGGCGCAGGCGAATTTTATTTAAAGTGGCTTCCGGGGTGTATGACTTGCTAGGCCCATGCTGCCCCCCGGTGATATCCCTGTAGATGTAAAACCTAGATTCACACCTTTTTTTCTACTTTTTGCTGAATCCTTCCCCTGACACGTGTTCGCCATCCCCTTTCTTTCGCTACGTTGGAAAACTTGATGATGGAAAATTATAGACACGTGGTTGTTTATCTCGGAATCGTATTTCTTATATATGCAAAGTAAGCTGGCTGCCTTTCTATTTGCTGAAACTGTCTTTGCATTTTCTCTTGTCTGACTGAACCTGAGCAAGAAAACTGTGGTGACCTGGTTGTCCTTCAAGTTTGTGTTCCTTGTAGATGCAGTTTTTACATGCTTTTCCTTGCCGAAACAGATGTTCACACTCCTTTACCTGCCATTACCTGCGACAACCAGAATAAGGAAAACTGACATTTGTTTGGTTGTTTTTCTGTTGTGTAGTCCCTGTAGTCTGTTTTGAAAAGGACCAGTCACCGTCCCCTCTTCTAAGACTTCTTTCTACGACGGCTGCCATTCACTCACTCTCCCTCACCTGCCAACACGAGAACACTAGGAGCACCTGGTTGTTTCTTAATGCTTCAGACTGTATTTTCACACACCTTCGGCTCATAACAAATACTTCCAAAGGCCAGAAAGGAAATTAATTGGGTTCTAATGAATGTTCTTCACGTTCACAGTTCAGAAGCCTTGTCAAACTATCACCAGGTTCATGAAACTTACCATGACTACCCACAACCTCTACGAAAGCCTTAAAAAATGTGGGCGTGTAAGCTCCGAAATGTTTTATAAAATGATCTTTGATGTTTCCACCCAGTATTGGTTTTAAAGGGCAAACGAGATCAATTTCCGAGCCTTGTCACAATTCAGTATATAGTGTGGGTATTCTCGCTGCCCTCACCTCGACCTTCCAGTAATTTACCGTCGCTCGTGTGTGATGTTCATTTTTCATCGCCTGCTAATTGGCCGCGCCGTGCCTCCGCCGGGACTTTGAAATTTTGAATATTCGGTCCTGTGAAAGTGTTATGTGTGGAAGGTTGAAGGGAAGAATAGATGGGGGCAGGGGGGGTGGATAGGAGTGAATAAATGACGGATGGGTGAATAGTTGCACGGCTCGGGAGTTGAATAAGTGGAAGGTCGCAGTAGCAGGTTAGTGGATGATAAAGGATGAATAGATGGATGATTAGGAAGTCGAGAGATGGGAACTGGGGATGGATGGGAATGAAAAAATGACTGATGGATAAATAGATGCATGTTTTGGGGGCTGAAGAAGTGGAAGATCGTAGTAGAGGGTTAGTGGATGATAAAGGATGAATAGATGGATGATTAGGAAGTCATGGATGGGAATGAAAAAATGACTGATGGATAAATAGATGCATGTTTTGGGGGCTGAAGAAGTGGAAGATCGTAGTAGAGGGTTAGTGGATGATAAATGATGAATAGATGGATGATTGGGAAGTCGAGAGATGGGAACTGGGGATAGATGGGAATGAAAAAAAATGACTGATGGATGAATAGATGCATGTTTTGCGGGTTGAAGAAGTGGAAGCTCGTAGTAGAGGGTTAGTGGATGATTAAGGATGGATAGCTGGTCATTATACGTAGAAGGATGAGGAGAAGAAGTAGGAGCGGGGGTAAATGGGAATGAACAAATGACTGATGGGTGAATTAATAGATGTTTGGGGAGTAGAAGAAGTGGACGGTCGTAGTATTGTGAGATGAAAAAGTGGAGGCCGCTGGTGGTTGGATACATGAATTGAAATGGGTTTATCAAGTGGATGGAAATAAAATACATACTTGGATGGGACAGTGCTGTGGAAATGAGGGATTGAAATAGCTTGTGGGGAAAAGAGAAAGCCAAAGAATGTGTGGAAATTCAATACCAGAAAGGGAATACAATTTTGGCGTGAAATTAATAAACGCTCTCTTGTATTCCCATAAGCAGTGATGCAGCTGACGGGCGGCTGGGCAGAATATATTGAATTATCGAGTCGTAAAAATGACGGAGTATTAAAAATTATTTATATATATACATGGCTACCTACTTCCACGTAGACTTCCAAGCGGTAGTGGTGATAGAATTTGCAGTGGTAGTAGTAGTAGTTTTAGTAATAGTAGTAGTAGTAGTAGTAGTAGTAGTAGTAGTAGTAGTGGTAGCAATAGCAGTAGTAATAGTAGTAGTAGTAGTAGTAGTAGTAGTAGTAGTAGTAGTAGTGGTAGTAGTAGTAGTAGTAGTAGTAGTAGTGGTAGTAGTAGTAGTAGTAGTAGTAGTAGTAGTAGTAGTAGTAGTAGTACATTTGACTCGTATCTTAAAATTTTCCTCTAAGAATGTGGAACGTGGTGACATCTTTATATGTTCTTTCATATTAGATGAAACATTAAGTGGTCCTTGTGAAATGGCGGAAAAATATTACCTTCGGTTTGACCTCTTCTCTTTAACCTTCTCCTTGGGGTGGAGTTAGTCAGGGCCAACAGCAGCAGCAGCAGTAGCACGCCGGCGGCGGTGTGACACTGAGAATACCTGCAACTTTAACCTTTGTAATTAGATTAACTTCAGCTACCCAGTTCATTATGCTGCTGTTTCTGTTAAGTGATGCAATAATAATAATAAAAATAGCAATAACAATAATAATAATAGTAATAATAATAATAATAATAATAATAATAATAATAATAATAATAATAATATCACCACTACTATTACTACTACTACTACTACTACTACTACTACTACTACTCAAAAAACATTACCAAAAAACAATAAAGCAGAGGCAGAAAAAACATGAACAACAATGACGCTTGGAAATAAGAATGATAAAAAACAAAAGCAACAATAACAATAATAAGAGCTGCCAGCAACCCAGCAGAAACAAACAAGCACTATTAGGTCGCATATTAAGCAGAGTAGTGTCAGACTCGCACCCGGGGAAAACATATTACTGTCAAACTCTTAATGAATGGCCCAGCGAAATTAGTCACCCGCTCATTAACGCGCGCACTCACACACACACACACACACACACACACACACACACACACACACACACACACACACACACACACGCACATACACGGGATCCAGTTTCAAGGCAGTGTGACGTGGTTAAAAGAAAAAAGTATATGTTGACCCAGAAATATTTTTGCCTCAATATCCTCTATTTTTGGGGCGTTGGAGGTCACATGAATAATAATAATAATAATAATAATAATAATAATAATAATAATAATAATAATAATAATAATAATAATAATAACAAAAAGAAGAAGAAGAGGAAGAAGTAGAAAATATTAGTGAAAAAGTCTAGGGAGAAAAAAAGATAAAGAAAAAAAAGATGATTATGATGATGATGATAACAGTGGTGACGATGATAATGATGATGATGATGAAAGAGAAGAAGAAAGGAGAGAAAAGAAGAAATATATAAAAGGAAAAAGAAGAAACGAGAATAATAAGATAATAAAAATAAGAAGAAAAAAGTTAGTGTTTTCCCAAGAGAGAGAGAGAGAGAGAGAGAAGAGGCCCTCGCCGTTTGATCAAGACACCTTTGTCCCTCGACCTTGCCAATAACACCCCCTCCCCCCTATTTTTCTTTTCTTTCCCTCCTCTCCCTCCCTCTTTTATCTCTCCCTTCTCCCCTCCTTTCCTCCCTACCTATCTATCGTGTTTCCTCTTTTCCCCTCTCCTTCACCTTTCCTTTACTTATCTTCTCTCCATTTTTACTTCTTCTCTCTCCCTCCTTCTTTCCCTCTCTCCTTCAATCCCTCCTTTTATCTATCCATCCTTCCATCCCAACATCTCTATCTATTGTGCTTCCTCTCCTCACCCATCCTCTCCGCCCCTCCTTTCCTCCTTTTCTCTCCTATTTTTCTCTATTCTCTCTCTCTCTCTCTCTCTCTCTCTCTCTCTCTCTTTATTTTTTCCTCTCCCCCCTTCCCTCCCAAGCTCCCTCCTACTCTGTTAACATTTTCCTCCTCCTCCTCCTCCTCCTCCTCCCCTGTCCCATCCCCCCATCCTCCTCCTCTTCCTCTGTCTCTCCTTTACGCTTCTCCTCCACTTTTTAATATTTTTTCCTCCTCTCCTTTCCTCCGTCTCTCTTCACACGTCTTATTAAACTTTATATGTCCTCTCTTCGTTCTCCAACTTTGGGATTTCTCCTCTTCGATCTCTCTTCTCTCCTCGTCTCCATGGCTCAATAGTTTCTCATTTTCAATCCTCTCCTTCCTATTCATTCCTTTCGGCTAAGTATCATCTCCTACTTCCAGTCTTTCTTTTTTTCATTCTCATTCCTCTATTTCTCCCCTTTTTCCCTGTTTACTTTGCCTCAATAGGTTTTTTTTTATCATTCATTCCGTTCCATTCTCTTCATTTCAGTCTTTATTCTTAGTTGTTCCTCTTAGTTTCCTGTTCTCATTTTTTATTTCTCATTCCTCTGTTTTTCGTTATTTCTTATTCTCTGCGCCTCAGTAGTTTCTCATCTTCACTCCTTTCCTTCCTATCCTTTTCTTTCGTTTTATTCTCCGTTCTTAGTACTCGTTTCCTTATTCCCTCTTTTATCCAGTTTGTTTGTTTTTGTCATTATTCTGTTTCTCGTCTGTGTCACTATTATCCATGCCTCTATTTCTCTCTTTCACTACTCTCATTCGTATCCATTTCCTTCGTTTTAGTTCCCGGTTTTCCTTTTTTCTTTCTCTTTCCTCTGTTTATCGTCTCTATCCTTGCTCCATGCTTCTCTCTGCCAGTCTGCAAAGAAGGAAGAAAATAACACCGCAAAAAAATATATACAGACCATGAAAAAAAATTAAACACTCTTTCTTTGGGTATTTATAATATTTGGCTTAAAGAAAATGGGTTTATAACTGCCAATCATGTTCCTGGATCAGTAATAGGCCGTAAGTATGACTGATGAGCGGACTGGAAGAATATTAACAGATACTTTGCATTCTTCATCGGCCGCTCGTGTTCCAGGATTGAAAAAGAAAGAAATCATGAACACTCGTGAATAAGAAACGAGAAGAGCTTTTGCGTACTGATGGATCTATCAAGGCATGAGTCTCGGCCGATAAATTACGTGATTGAAAAGTTGGTTATAATTAAAATGAGGAGGAGGAGGAGGAGGAGGAGGGAGATTATAGGTAAGAGGGAAGTGTGGAAGAATTAGGAGTAGGGAAAACTGGCTGATGAGGAAAGGAGAAGGAAGAGAAGGAAAGAAGAGGAGAGGTGGAAAGGAGGTGAAGGTTGAAAATGAGGAAGAAAAGGAGGAAAAAGTAGGAAATAGAAAAGAAAATGCACGTAGACCCGAAAAGCAGAGATTGAGGTGGAGGAAGAAGAAAAAATAGAAGAAGAAGAAGGAGAAGAAGAAGAAGGGAGATTATAGATAAGAGAGAAGTGTGGAAGAATTAAGAGTAGGGAAAACTGGGTAATGAAGAAAGGGGAAGGAAGAGAAGGAAAGAAGAGGAGAGGAGGAAAGGAGGTGAAGGTTGAAAAAGAGGAAGAAAAGGAGGTGAAGGTTGAAAAAGAGGAAGAAAAGGAGGTGAAGGTTGAAAAAGAGGAAGAAAAGGAGGTGAAGGTTGAAAAAGAGGAAGAAAAGGAGGTGAAGGTTGAAAAAGAGGAAGAAAAGGAGGTGAAGGTTGAAAAAGAGGAAGAAAAGGAGGTGAAGGTTGAAAAAGAGAAAGAAAAGGAGGTGAAGGTTGAAAAAGAGGAAGAAAAGGAGGTGAAGGTTGAAAAAGAGGAAGAAAAGGAGGTGAAGGTTGAAAAAGAGGAAGAAAAGGAGGTGAAGGTTGAAAAAGAGAAAGAAAAGGAGGTGAAGGTTGAAAAAGAGAAAGAAAAGGAGGAAAAAGTAGGATTTGGAAAAGAAAATGCACGAAGGCCCGAAAATAAGAGATTAATGTGGAGGAAGAAGAAAAAGAAGAAGAAGAAGAAGAAGACACAAAGGGAGGCAGGGGGAGGGAGGGAAGCCGGCGCAATGTTTCACCGAAATGAGAGTCGGGACGCAAAAACGAAAATGGGTCTGGAGGACTGTTGAAAAAATGGTCGATTGTTGCCGCGTCGTGTGTGTGTGTGTGTGTGTGTGTGTGTGTGTGTGTGTGTGTGTGTGTGTGTGTGTGTGTGTGTGTGTGTGTGTGTGTTTAGTTTCCGCACAGGCTGAGAATGTAATCAAGAATGAGAGTAAAATCTGAGAGAAAATCGTCGAAACGGAACTTGAAATTGATAAGAAATATGATTGTATTACGTTTTCATGTCTATACTTATGCATCTATGTATATGTATGTATGTATGTATGAATGAATGCATGTATGTTAGTATGCCTATATATATGTATGTATGTAGCTGAAATGAAAATGATTAGATGGATGTGTGGAGTAAAAAAAATGGATAAGATCACGAAAAGAAGAATAAGAGGAACTGGGAAGGTAGTGGAGGCATCGAAAAGGGTACATGAAAAGGGACTCCATGGGTACGGATTAGTGATGAGAAGAGATGATGCATACGATTGAGAAGAGTGATGGGTACATAGGGAGGGGGGAGGGAGGGACTGAGAGGGCAGGAAGAGGAGGGAAATAGAGATAGGAAGGGATAAATGAAGGGGAGGGAAATGTAGGGTGATGAAGGGAGGGATAAAGGAAGCGAGGGAGAGAGAGGAAGGAAGAAGGGAGAGATAGTGGTAGGAAGGGATAAATTAGGAAGAGAGAGAGAGATGGTGGGTGAACCGAATAAGGAAGGCTTGATAGAAACAAAGCTCCCAGAGGACGATCTGTACGATTGGGGGGGGGCTTAAGAGCTGTCAGAAACATGGACGCCACATAGAAGGGAAAAGAGATTGAGAGAAAGAATAATTATATACGTACGTATGTATATATGTAATAATGATAGTAATAATAATTGTAGTAATAGTAGTAGTAGTAGTAGTAGTAGTAGTAGTAGTAATAGTTATAGTAATAGTAGTAGTAGTAGTAGAAGTGAAAAAGAAGTAGAAGAAGAAGAAGAAGAAGAAGTAGTAGAAGTAGTAGTAGTAGTAGTAGAAAAAACAGAACAAGAAAAACAAGAACAACAAAACAAGAAGTAGAAGTAGATATTTTTTTTATTATAGTAGTGTTATATCATAGTAGTAGAAGTAATAGTAATAGCAATAATGATAATAATAATAATAATAATAATAATAATAATAATAATAACAACAACAATAACAACAATACTAACAACAACGTTCTCCCTCTCCCCTACAGTTGCCAGTCCGCCCGAGAAGAAGAAGGACTCCTCGGACGACCCAAGTGTTCCTCCGCCACCCACCAGCAAGAATGGACAGCTCTCAAGTAAGTATCCCTCCACTTATCTTTACTTCTTCTTTCTTCCATTTTTATCTTCATCATTTTTTTCCTTTTCCCGGGCGGAGTAGAAAAATTTGGGCGGCTTTTCCGATACCCTACGCCCCTGTCCACCCAGCAGTGAATGGGTACAAGGTATTAATCGGGGGTTGTGTCCCGTCTCCTGGGATCTGTTACCTTCTCCTATAATTCCTTCCCCTTCTGTCTCTCTCCGGCATATGACCACAGATGTTGCGCCGACTAAACGATACTTTCCAACTTTCCCTTTTCATAATTTTCCTCCTCTTCCTCCAGTTCCTCCACTCACTGTTTCTCCTTTCTTTCTCATCATTATCCTCGTTTCCCTTTACTTTTCTCCACTTCTTCTCCTTTCCTACTGATTTTTTCCTCCTTTTTCTCTTCCTCTACTTATCTCCACCTCATCTCCTTTCATCTTCACAATTTTCCTCATTTTCCTCCATCTTTTTCTCCACTTTTCTCCATTTCTCCTTTCTGTCTCATCATTATTCTTCTTTCCCTTCTTTTTCTCCACTTCTTCTCCTTTCCTACTGATTATTTCCTCCTTTTTCTCTTCCTCTACTTATCTCCACCTCATCTCCTTTCATCTTCATAATTTTCCTCATTTTCCTCCATCTTTTTCTCCACTTTTCTCCATTTCTCCTTTCTTTCTCATCATTATTCTTCTTTCTTTTCTTTTTCTCCACTTCTTCTCCTTTCCTACTGATTTTTTCCTCCTTTTTCTCTTCCTCTACTTATCTCCATCTCATCTCCTTTCATCTTCATAATTTTTCTCATTTTCCTCCATCTTTTCCTCACCTTTCCTCCACTTCTTCTTTTTCCAACTTATTTCCTCCTCTTCCCCTTCCCCTCTTATAATTTTCCTCATTTTCCTCCATCTTTTTCTCCACTTTTCTCCATTTCTTCTTTGTTTTTCGCATTATCATTATTCTCCTTTCCCTTGACTTTTCTCCACTTCTCCTTTTCTACTTATTTTTTTTCCTCCTCTTTCTCTTCCTCTCCTTGTCTCCACCTCTTCTCCTTTCATCTTCATATTTTTCTCATTTTCCTCCATATTTTCCTCCACTTTCCTCTCCTCCTACTGTAATATTCTTTCTTCTTTTCCCAACTTATTTCCACCTCTTCCCTTCCCCTCTTATCATTTTCCTCCATCTTTTCCTCACCTTTCCTCCACTTCTCCTTTTCTCCTCCTACTTTAATATTTTTTCTTCTTTTACCCAACTTGTTTCCACCTCTTCCCCTTCCCCTCTTATCATTTTCCTCATTTTCCTCCATCTTTTTCTTCACTTTCCTCCAGTTCTTCTTTCCTTTTCGTATTTTAATCTTTCTTTTTTTTTCTTCATTTATCTCCAACTCCTATTTTTCTCCTCATATTTTCCTCCTTTTCGTAAGTTACGCTCCACTTGCCTTCACCTCTTATCATTTTCCTCCATCTTTTCCTCCACTTTCCTCCATTTCTTCTTTACTTTTCTTGTACTATTCTTTTCTTTTTCCTCACTTATCTCCAACTCCTCTTCCTCCATTTCCTTTCACTAATTTCCAGCTCTTCTCCTCTCCCCTTATTTCCACCTTTT
This sequence comes from Eriocheir sinensis, assembly GCF_024679095.1. NCBI lineage: Eukaryota > Metazoa > Arthropoda > Malacostraca > Decapoda > Varunidae > Eriocheir > Eriocheir sinensis. The sequence goes on from NC_066519.1 coordinate 22,767,512, forward strand.
CTTTTTTCCTTTACTTGCACTTATCTCCTTTTTCTCATCTTTTTTTTTCCTCATCCACCAATTTTATTTTACTTTCCTCCAGTTTTCCTTTTTCCCTCCGAATGTGCTTCTTCCTCCATCTTTTCTTCCACTTAGCTCCACCTCCCCTCCATTCCTAATTATCATTTTCCACCTTTTCCTACTTTTACTTCCCTTTCCTCCACCTCCTTTGTTCCCCTCCTTATTTCTTTCTTTTCCTATATCTTTTTTTATTATATTCGCCTCTATCTCTTTCTATTTCATCCTCTGCGGTTTCAATTTATTTATTTTTCCCTCTAGTTCTTTTCCTACTTCATTTAATCTTTTCTTATTGTTTATTGATGTATTTACTTGCCCTTATATTTATACATTAATAATATATACCTCAAACACACACACACACACACACACACACACACACACACACACACACACAGAGAGATTTACAAGGATTTACATAGAAAATCAGACCACACAGACCCCATGGTCCAGACTTGGTGGTCTGTCCTTAAACCTAAGTGATTTTACATTAATCAGAAGACTCCAAAACGTTGCATTTCTACTCTAGTTGATATTAAGTTGAAGGAAGTGACGGTCGAGCTTATTTTTGAAGGAGTCAATCGTGTTACACTGGACCACTGATGATGGGAGCTTATTCCATTCTCGCACTACAACGTTGGTGAAGAAAAATTTGGTGCAGTCTGAATTTACTTGTCTACATCTGAGTTTTACGCCATTGTTCCTCGTGCGCAAAGTGTCATCGATCATAAACAATGTTGATCTGTCTACATTCGTGAAACCATTAAGTATTTTAAAACATTCGATCAGTTTTCCTCGGAGGCGACGTTTCTCATGAGAGAACATGTTAATGGTAGAAAGCCTTTCTTCGTAGGATTTGTTGCGCAAGGAAGGGATAATTTTCGTTGCCGACGCTGAACACCTTCTAATTTAGCAATATCCTTTGCATGGTGAGGAGACCAAACTGTACCGCATATTCCAAGTGGGGTCTGACTAAACTGTTGTAGAGCGAGTATTACATCTTTATTCTTAAATAAAAGTTTCTTTTAATGAAGCCCAACATTCTGTTCCTTTATTTGCTGCATCGATGCATTGCTGTGAGAATTTGAGGTTTGACGCGATTTTGACCCCAAGTCCTTGACGCATTGAACGCTTTTGAGTTTAACGCCGCGCATTTCGTAATCAAACTTTATTCCTCGTTCCAACTTGAAGGACCTGGCACTTGTCTACGTTAAAGGGCATCTCCCATCTATCCGACCAAGCTGAAATTTGTGCAAATCCTCTTGGAGAGAGAGAGAGAGAGAGAGAGAGAGAGAGAGAGAGAGAAAGAGAGAGAGAGAGAGAGAATGTATATATCAGAGTTTCCTCGCTAACTTAGAAATCTTCCTCCTCTTCCTCTTCCTCTTTCTCCTCTCCCTCGGGTAATAAAGTTTAAGCCGCTTATTCATCCATTCCCGGGAGACTTTTCTCTAATACAGTTCACCTGTTGCCTTAATTACCAAGTGCACGTGTGTGGTGAAGGATAGAGGAGGAGGAGGAGGAGGACGAGGAAAGAGAAGGAGTAGAGAGAAGAAGAAGAAGAAGAAGAAGAAGAAGAAGAAGAAGAGGACTAAGAGGAGAAGGAGGAGATGTAGTTGTTTTGGCTTTTGAATGAATAACTAATGATCTTAATAGTCTTCGTAAATGTTACTGTACGCGTGGTTCTGGTAAAGCTGACGTACAGAGAGAGGGGATTATAATTTATAGTCTCTCTCTCTCTCTCTCTCTCTCTCTCTCTCTCTCTCTCTCTCTCTCTCTCTCTCTCTCTCTCTCCGAAAAAAATGGTGTGAAGTCGATATTTCCCGCCCGCAAAACACTATCTACTGCATTCCCAAGTATCGGATAAGCGTGTAAGGGCGGCTGCGGGCGTGTGGAATGTAAGGACAGTGAAAGACGAGAGGCGGAGGCTGGAAGTGGTCTAAGCTTACAAAGGTGATGGACTTGGTATGTTAAAAGAGCCTCCTTGTGTTGAGAGCGAGATGAAAGGGCTGAAGAAGGAAGATGAGAGAGAGAGAGAGAGAGAGAGAGAGAGAGAGAGAGAGAACTAATCCACCGACCTCCTTTATTGAAATTGAGCTAAAAGAGATGAAGAAGTAAGACGAGGAATTGAAGATGAAAATGTATGAATGAATGAATGAAAGAGAGAGAGAGAGAGAGAGAGAAATACATTACCACCGACAGCCTCTCCTTCCAACACACACACATCTTGGAGAAATTGAGATATTCGACAAACAGGTTTTACGCATTCATTATTCTTGCGTGGCCGATACATTTAAGCGGAGAGAGAGAGAAAAAAAAAAGAAGCTGAGTTACCTGGCGTTTCTCCCCTCATTAGTCTGCGTCCTCTTACCTGTGATTGCTCCTCGTTTGGCTAATTAAGTGATTGCTCATGTAAACGACAACAAATATATTCACAAACTGGTTCCAAGGTGGGGCGGACGTAGAGAGAGAGAGAGAGAGAGAGAGAGAGAGAGAGAGAGAGAGAGAGAGAGAGAGAGAGAGAGAGAGAGAGAAGAATGAATGAATGAATGATGGAAGGAAAGAGGAGAGTGAAAGAAAGAAAGAAAGAAAAGAATAAACGAATAGAGGAAAGAAGGAAGGAGAAAAGGAAGGAAGGAAGGAAGGAAGGAGAGGAACGAAAGAAACGTAAAAGAAAGAAAACGGGAAAGATAGAAAGATTAAAGTAAAAAAATATAAAGAAAAGAAAGATAGGAGACCAAAAAAGGGAAAGAAAGTAAGGAAGAGGTAAAAGAAAGAAAGAAAGAAAGAGTGGTAAAAGAAGATAGAAGGAGAATGAAGAAAAAAAAAAGAGAAAACTCACTGTAAAATAAAGAAAAAGAAAAACGCAAATTCAAAGGCATAACTAAAGTAAACGGAGCCCCTCAACCAGCTGGCCACTCTCGTTCCTATCGCCCGTAGACTGGTGGAACGAACTGGTAGGGTGTGAAGTGGACATCTTACGTAGCCTGCTGAAGTGTTTACGCGTGCAGGAGGAGGAGGTGGAGTAGGTGGAAGAGGAGGAGGAGGAGGAGGAGGGTTGTATTGTAAGGAAGAAGTGGCTACGATTCGTTTGATGATAAGACGTCTGGTTGTGACTGAGTGGTTCAAGAAGAAGAAGAAGAAGCGGAAGAAGAAGAAGAAGAAGAAGAAGAAGAAGATGAAGAGAAAGAAGAAATAGAAGCGGAAGAGGAAAAAACAGAAGAAAAGAGAGAAAGATAAGGAAAAATAAAGGAATAATAGCAGAAAGGGAAAGAGGGAAACTAGACAGAAGAATCAAAGGAAAGTAAGAAAAGGAAAGAAAGGGAAAAAATACGAAAAAGGAGAAAGTAAAAAGTTTAAGAAGAGCACCAATTTGAGGAGGTGGAGGCTTAGAGGAGGAAAAGAAAAGAAGTGGAAGAGGAGGAGGAGGCGCAGAGGAGGAGAAGAGGAGGAAGAAATAGCTTGTAGGTTGTTGAGGGGGATTGACGGAGTGATGAAAGGGAAAAAAGAGCAGAGGAGAGGAGAGGGAAGGCTGTATCGCGAACACTATAGCCCGAGAATCTGTCTTTCATACCTTCGTTACCTGAGGCTAAGGAAGCGAAAATAGAGAGAGAGAGAGAGAGAGAGAGAGAGAGAGAGAGAGAAGGAATTGAAGAAAGAATAAACGAATAAATGAATGAATGAGTGAATAGAAAGAAAGAGAAACAGAGAGAAAGAAAGAAAGAAAGATAAAGAAAGAAGGAGAAAGAGGAAGAAAAAGAAAAGAGCGATAAAAAATAGAAAAATAGAAAAGAGAGAGAGAGATATGTTCCTTTCATCCTCGATACAAATGTTTTTCTGTTACAATTCGCCTGATCTTTCTCCGCGTCCAGGTGACCACACAGTCAATCCTCTTTTCCCCTCCAGAGCAAGGGTCCCTCACCATCCTTCGGCGCTCCAGCAGCAGGACTCTGAGCGGCCGGGGGGCTCGCCACTCCTCAGACGGCGATCCTGCAGACAACGTAGACCTCCTGCAGGATGCACTTCCCGCCGTGGACACGCCTGAATCCTGTGAAAAGGCCGCCCTTAGGTGAGAGTCCTACTATGGCCTTCCTTGTTGTGGTTTCATCCTCAGATAACTTTTCTTTCGCTTCCTTGGTTTCCTCGTCCTTGTTTTTCCTGTGCCTATGTGAAAAGGCTTCCCTCAAGTAACAATCCTTCACCTATGTTAACTTTAGTGTGGTTTCGTCGCCAAGTAACTTCTCTTTCTCTTCCTCAGTTTCTTTCTCCTTCTTTTTTCATCTTCAGCCATACGCGGGGCCTTGGAATAGGAAAGCTTGGCCATCTTCATCACAGGCGCCGTGCTGCTACCAAAAGAGCCGCGCGAAGTTCAAATTGATGCTGATACAATAATGGTTTTCTGTGTGTGTTCCAGGCATCATCAGACTCTCGTAGAAGAATCTGGAGCACAAAAGAAACACTTATTAAACAACATCAATTTGAATTTCTCGCGGCTCATTTGGTCATGTGAAAAGGCTGCTCTTAGATAACAATCCTCCACGTATTTTTTTTTACGTTTTGGCCTATGGCGCCGGTAGGCTTTCTTGGTGGGGCTGATGGTCGGCCCCAGCCCGTTATGGCGCAGGCAAGTGTTTATAGTGACGCCTTCTTGCTTGGCTCATGCTGACCCCCCTAGAGCTCATCTTTGAGCCTCTCTTTTAAAGTCCAGGTTGATAGGTGGCCTTGAGGGCAGCATGTGGGTAGTCTTAGGTCACTCGGCAATGACTGAAAAATCTTAGCTTGTGGCGGCGGGCGGGAACCCGCGTCCTCCTGGAAGCGACGCCGGCACGCTAACCACTCAGCCACCGCCTCCTCGTATGTTTATTCTTAGTGTCATTTTTTGGTCAGATTAACTCCTCTTTCGCTTCCTCAGATTCTTCGTCTTTCTGTTTCCTCTTTTGTTGTGTGACAAAGCCAGCCTAAGATAGCCTAAGGTCCTTCACGTATGTTTGTCCTTATACTCGTAATGAGATTTCTTCGTCAGTTACCTCCTCTTTCACTTCGCCAGTTTCTTCGTGTATCTTTTTCCTGTTTAGTCATTTGAAAAGGCCGCCCTCAAGTAACAATCCTTCACCTTTGTTTATCCTTAATTTGATTTCTTCGTTAGGTAACTCCTCATCCACTTGCTCTTTCCTCTCTTCCTCCTCCAATTCATTCTTCCCATCCTCCGCCTTCTCCTCCTCATCTTTCTTTCCCCTGCCTGCCATGAGCCGCAGAGATTTTTGTTCCCTTTTATTCATAACTGTTCTCCCGTTCCCTGTTTCCCAAGTGTCCTTCTAAGTCGACTAACGTTTTTCTACCCTAGATTTTGTTCCCTTTTTCCCCTCCTCTTCCCTCCCCAGCTCTTGGCGTTGGTCCAGTGGCGTGATCAAATACCAAAACTAAACTTTCTCCTTTAAAATGTCTCCAAAAATTGCTTGATGTTTCTCCTCCATCTGATTTTTTTAAGACTGTCGTTTCTCCAATCTTTTCATCGTCCTCGTCCTCCTCTTCCTCCTCTTATGCACATCCTCCTTCAAGTTCTCCTTTTCCTATTTCTCCTCTCTTCGTTTTGCTCCTTTTCTTGCACACATCCTCCTCCCAGTGCTCTTTTTCCTTCTCTTCTTGCACACATCCTCCTCCCAGTGCTCTTTTTCCTTCTCTTCTTGCACACATCCTCCTCCCAGTGCTCTTTTTCCTTCTCTTCTTGCACACATCCTCCTCCCAGTGCTCTTTTTCCTTCTCTTCTTGCACACATCCTCCTCCCAGTGCTCTTTTTCCTTCTCTTCTTGCACACATCCTCCTCCCAGTGCTCTTTTCCTTCTCTTCTTGCACATCCTCCTCCCAGTGCTCTTTTTCCTTCTCTTCTTGCACACATCCTCCTCCCAGTGCTCTTTTTCCTTCTCTTCTTGCACACATCCTCCTCCCAGTGCTCTTTTTCCTTCTCTTCTTGCACACATCCTCCTCTGCTCACTTTCCTATTCCTTTTCCTCGTTTTTCTCCTCCTCCTCCTCCTCCTCCTCTTTACACACATCCTTCTCCTAGTTCTTCATTTCCTATTCATCTTTCTTTAGCTCCTTCTCGTCGTCCCCTCTTTATCTTCCTCATCATCATCTTTATCGTCTTCCCGCAACTCACCTCATCACCTCCCATCATCTTCCTCCTCCTCCTCCTCCTCCTCCTCCTCCCCGCCAAACGTCTCCTCCTGCTTCTCATCTTCCTCCCACTTATCCTTTCCATCATTACCTCCTTTCCCCCTCGTTTGCATCTTCCTCTTCTTCCTTCACACACCATTACTTTCCTTTTACTCTTCGTCCTCCAACTCAGTCTAACCAACATCAGCGTCCTCTTCCTTTTCCTACATAAACCAATTGTTCATTTATATGTGAATTGAGGTGTATTTGAACGCCTCCTCTTCGTCCATCATGCTACGTACCTCAATTGGTATTCTTTTACATGTGTCTTTCAGGTAGGGTCTAACACCTCCTTCTTCTCCTCCTTCAGGTTACGCGCCCTCCTCCGACACCTACAGGAGGGCGAAGTGGCGGTCGGGGTGCTGCAGAAGAACCTACAATTCGCCGCTGATGTTCTCGACACTCTCTACGTTGAGGAAACTAAGTGCGTAAACCTTCGACTTCCTAACCTTCGACTTCCTAACATTCTTCCCTGCCTCTTTCGCCTCACTTCTTGTCACCCTCGTCCTCTTTGCTCTCCTACTCCTCCACCTCCTCCTCTTCCTCCTCCTCCTCATTGCGTATTCCATAATCTCTGTCTTCTCTCCGCTTTCCTGTTCCCCCTTTTGTTTTCCAGCGAGAATTTGACTCCACTGAAAATAAGTAAGAGATTGTTTTGCCCATAAGGCTGGGCAAGTGGAATTCTGTTATCTGGTTCCTCCTCCTCCTCCTCCTCCTCCTCCTCCTCCTCCTCAAGATGATGGTCCACCTGTCTACTCACCTGGATGCGGGAGTGGTCTGTATTTAATATGTTGAAGATTATATAAGGTATACCTCCATTTTCCTTTTTCTCCCTTTTTCCATTTTCTTTCTTTCGCTCTTCCATTTTCTTTCTCTCCCTCCTCTATTTTTTTTCTTTTTCTCTTTGCTTCACCTTCTATTCCTTTCCACTCTTTGTCTCGTCTTTACTCTTTCCTCCTCTTACATCTCCTGTTCTCCTTTCTTTCCTATTGTTTTCTCCTCCTTTGAATATTCTTCCATCCTTCCTTCCTTCCTTCCTTCTTCACATTCCTCCTCCTCGTCCTCCTCCTCCTCCTCTCCTTCATGCCTCTTTACCTCTCCCTACTTTGTATTCAATGTTTTCGTCCTTTCGATAACCCCCCTCCCCGTCTCTCTCTCTCTCTCTCTCTCTCTCTCTCTCTCCCCCCCCCCCCACCTGTGTTTGTATTCATGTGAGTGTTGTCTTTAACTTCACTTATCCCTCCTTTCCCCCCTCTCTCCTTCCCTCTATATCTCCTCCCCTTCTCTCCCTCCTCCTCCCTCCCTCTCTCTCTCTCCCTAATTAACCCTCCGTTGTGTTCAGTGTTTTGTACGTGCGTGTGTTTGTGTTTGTGTGTTTGTTCGTCTAATGTGTCTCGTTGTTTTCTTTTTTTGTGATTTTTTTTCTTTTTTCTTCTTTTCTTTCCTCTCATTGTAGGTTACGTGACTTTTTATCTCTTCTCTTCGATCTTTCTTTTTGTCGTCATCCTGGACTTGTTTTCTTTCTCTTTTTCTCGTTTGTTTGTCTCGTTTGTCAAGTTTGTCTCATTGTGTTTTGTCCTTTTTCTGATCATTTCTTTTCTTCCTGTTTCTGTTTCCATTGTATTGCCTTTCCTTCCTCATTTTCTTTATCATATTCCTATCCTTATGTTCTTTTCCTGTTCATCATTATTTCATACTTACAGTACACTGAACTAACGCTTCCCAGACACACAGTTACACCTTTGATGCGGAAAATATAAATAGAAAAAAAAAATAGTAGTAGTTGGCGCCGATTTAGATTTTCATATTATCTCTCTTATCTTGAAGGGGCGGTAATGTGTGTGTGTGTGTGTGTGTGTGTGTGTGTGTGTGTGTGTTTACGTAATGTACTTAAGATAAAATGATAATATTGATACAAATGATATTAATGATAATGATATTACCAAGCAAAAAGGACAAAAAATACAGAGAGAGAGAGAGAGAGAGAGAGAGAGAGAGAGAGAGAGAGAGAGAGAGAGAGAGAGAGAGAGAGAGAGACCGACCTACACGCGGAGATGCAGCTGTAGGGTTTGCTTGTCGGAGCGGCTAATAATGAACCTCGCAATTACTCGCCAAACAAAGGCTTCGTTTTATTCCGATGCCAGACGAACTCGGTATCGCTGCTCTGCGTATATTTTCATACGGATTCTCGCTTCGGTAAAAATGTTTCCTGCGTCTGTATGTTTTCCTTCTACTTACACTAATTCTCGCGTCGGTAAATATATCATCCCATTTTTGCTACGTACTGTGATTATTGTGTTGTTGGGAATACATTTAAGTTTGAAGGGTATTTTGTGATGCGCTGACACTGTTTCAAAGGCAAGACATTTTGTTCCCTGAAAATTAAGAAAACTATTAGCATTTAGATACTCATTCATGCATTTTCATATTCAGAAAAGGAAAACAAAACTCAAAATTACCCTGAAAATTAAACCTAGTGTGAAAAAGGAAAATTCCAGCTGAATACTTGTCATTCTGAATAGGGAAATAGGGGGTTGAAATAAAGGCTTGGTTATTTCCGCCACGAGTTATAAAAGTCCATGAGCTCGCAAATGGTTTCAGTAAAAAATGATAATAATAATGATAGTAATAATAGTAATAATAATAATAATAATAATAATAATAATAATAATAATAATAATAATAATAATAATAATAATAATAATAATAATCTCCTTCACCCAAGTTGTCGATAATGTTCCTATAGTAATAATAATAATAATAATAATAATAATAATAATAATAATAATAATAATAAAAACAATAGTACTGACAAAAAGCAATAATAATAATGATAGCCAGTGAAACAGACGATGACGACCCCAAAGCATATATCTTTTCCTCCTCTCGGTCCGAAGAGCCAAGGAAAGCTGTAAAAAATGGATGGTTTGACCTTTTGTGGCACGGAGCCAAGGTCATGAGCCCCCCTGCCCTCCCCTGCCCTCTCTCCACACTCCCTCCCCTGTCAGCCACACATTTCCCCTCACCCTGCCACCCTGACCTTCCTTCCCCTTCTCTCTCTTTCACCCAGAATCACATAGCGTTTAAAAAGAATAAAACATATACCGAACATAAATACTTTGCTTGTGACGCCAAAGAAAATAAATCAACGTCATACATAAATCCACACATAGTTAATAATACTCCTTTCAAATTAACCTGGCAATTAAGCCCCTCCCCCTTACCCATTACGTGCATCTCATTGGCCAGTCGACAAGCAAGCCACGCCCCCATGCTATTTAAAACTACACGTGATTGGTGGATACTTGTGAAGATTAAAGCGCATTGGTAGCTTATTGGTTGCTATGGGCGGGGCTAATGTGCCATGTTAGCGCAATCAGAGTAGAGTTAGGTAGATTGCTGGCCATGTTTGTAGATACGGTAGCGCCAAATGCAAATATCAAAGGAAGAAAACACGTAACAATACAAGAAACTACATATATACATGCATACATACATACATATATACATACATACGTTCATATAAAGTCATGCATATATACAAGCAGACAAACAGATAAACGAGCTCCCTATTCTTGTTTCTCTATTTATTTTCTATTTACTTGCGTTTTCTAAGCTGTAATTTTTGTCGTCCATTCTTGCTTTGTGCGTTCCTTCCTTCCCTCATGTCCTCCTCTTCATGCCATTTCCTCCTTCCTTTGCTTTCCTCCTTGCCTTCCTATTTCCTTCCTGTAAGACGCGGGGATATGTCTTTTCATTCTCCTCCTCTTCCTCTAATCCTCCTTTTCCTCCTCCTCCTCCTCATCCTCATCTTCATCTTCATCCTTCCTTCCTTTGCCCCAAACTTTGGCTTCCTGGCGAAATACTGAGTCTCTCTCTCTCTCGGTCGGTCGGTCGGTCGGTCGGTCGGTTTCTCTCTCTCTCTCTCTCTCTCTCTCGTGTGGGACAGAGACGTAGTAGAGTTATCGTCAGAGCGTTGGTAAGTTTTATATGGTCTCCTTTTTGGGTCCTATTCCCCCTTAAGTCTCTGTTTTGCATGTGGACGGTAAAATTGGACTCTATACATATATAAAAGTATTTAATATAAAATTGATGCACTTTTACCCACCTTTTTATCGTACCTTTTCTATCCCTAGCTACGAATTTTTCCCTATGAGACAATACCCAATGTTTTCTTTTCTCACATCTTTATATTTTGCATCATTTTTAACTGTTTTGTTGGTGGGTGTTTTGATGGTTACTGTATCCTTTTTACTGTTATAATTGTCTATCTTTTATCTTCCTGACCTTGACTTGCAAAAGGAAGCATTTAAATATTTTGGTTCTTGTATTAAGGACATGACTGTTTGTTTGTTTGCCTTTCTTTCCCTGTTTTGTGGTGTTGTTCAGCATCTTTAATTCATTGGTATTTTAAATTTAGTAGTTAATTTGTGCTGAGACTGGAGGGCATCAGTAAATACCTTGATTAATTACTTCTTGTTTAGTGTTATGTTAACTTTTTGTGCATTCCATTGGCTGTTTGATTTGTACCTTGTTTTCTTTTTCATATATATTGCTTTTGTCTCTATCTGAGGTTATTATCCTCTCTCTCTCTCTCTCTCTCTCTCTCTCTCTCTCCCCACCTTGTAATAAGCACCAGCTAAGTAGAAGTATTTAGCAATATGTAAATTATGGCCTTGCAAGCTTTTTGGATACCATGTTATTCCAAAGGAGTACTCTCTCTCTCTCTCTCTCTCTCTCTCTCTCTCTCTCTCTCTCTCTCTCTCTCTCTCTCTCTCTCCGTATGCTTTTCCAATTTCTCACTCCAGTTTTGCATCTGTAACCGTCTTTTTTTCTTGCTTTCTCACCTGATCTTGATTATAACACCTGCTAATTATGATCTCACCTGCTCATGATTAGCGCCTCCACCTGGTCTTGAAAGTTTCACACCTCTGAATGATCTCACACCTGTTTTCAGTATTCTCACCTGTACTTAATTAACTTTTACTCTCATCGGCTCCTGAATGATCTTGATACTTTTATACCTGATCTGATATTCTTACCTGATCTTACCTAATTAGCTCTCACTCTCCCCTGCTCCTGACTATCTCTCCCTTACTGCTCGAGCCTCGCCTCCTGCTGCCTGTCACTGCCTCTCTTCAGCAGGTCTGAGGCGACGAAGGATCGGGCTATTACCATCAGTCTGGGACCCCCAACCAAGAAGGGGCGTCGTCCCCCACTCTCCGCCGTCGCACTTGCCTCCAGGTTAAAAAAAGCACACATATAGACTCTAACAATACCAAAAGTACCCCAGCCCATCCTCCCTCTAGTCCAGACAGTCCACCCCTCCCCCAGTCTCCTATTCCTGCCCCTTCCCCACTCACACTCACACAATGCCCCCATGAGGAAGAAAAATAGACTAGTCTCCCCCTTTGAGTCCCACCAAGGGTTAGTGACGCCGTTTTCTTTGGCAAGTTGAGAGACAGCTCGTGTATGTGTGGTGGGTGCCCCCTTTTCGCTCCCAAAGATTTTTCTCCTAGGTATTGATTGGATTTTTTATTTCTTTGTTTGTTTGTTTTCTCTCTCCTCCGGTTCCCTCCCCTCCACGTTAAAGGGAATCCAGTACTTTGTTTTAGAGTTAGATTTATTTCCCGTTCCGTAATTCTTATTGTTGTTTTTTGTAGTCTAGACAGCTAAGAACAAGCGGTGTATAAGTTGATGTTTACGTATAGATTAAGACTATTCCCATTTTTTCAATAGAAGAAAGAATAATAAGTTAATTTTATCCCTTTCCTTTCCTCATCCCCCAATATTAAGAAAGCTGTGGAGATCTGACTTAAAATTTTACAGCAGCTTCCCCTTCATATAGTGAGGTGTCGTAGCTATATTTCCACTTTATTGTTTTAGTTTTCATCCTCTGTAGAAAAAACAAACAGCGTCGTTCTTCATCCCATCTCTAAATTGTAGTATGATAATAGTTTCACATTTTCTCTATTGTTTTTTTTCTGTTTTTTTTTTTTTTTTTTCAGTCTAAGAGAGCATAGTGAAGGGTTTTCTTTCCCTTGTTCATTTAAAGGAGTAATGTTTTGTTTGTCCTCTCCTAAAATTACTTCAAGGATAGTATAGTTTCATTTTATCGATCAAGGTATGAGTTTTCACTTCTTAATCCTACGTAAAAAAAAAATAATTTACGCCAAAATTTCAGTAAAGAAAGCTTCGTTCATTTTTCCTTCGATAAATAAAATCTGTTGCTCCTAAAATGATAATAAAAGCGATAACAAGAGAATGAATAACACTAAAAGTAATGATAACGATAACTGCCGCAATAAATAGGTTTCTAAGGATAATAATGCAATAACATCGTGTAATAAGGAAGAAAGAGCTAATTAAGTGCACTCTAACAGCAGGTAATTAGTCTCAATCAGCCGTAATGAGCGCGTCGGGACAGTCATCACTATACACCTGATTGCCCTACCTGTACGTCATTAGCGGCGATCATTAGAGAGAGAGAGAGAGAGAGAGAGAGAGAGAGAGAGAGAGAGAGAGAGAGAGAGAGAGAGAGAGAGAGAGAGAGAGAGAGAAGTGTACATATGTGTGTGTGTGTGTGTGTGTGTGTGTGTGTGTGTGTGTGTGTGTGTGTGCGCGCCACCGTGGCAGGGCAGGAGGGAAGCAATTGACGTGTTTACTAATCCTACTTATTAACCTTGTCGATCCCAAGCTAATTCGAGTCTCATCAACTGACTAATTACACCTGTCTCATCTGCGCCCCTCACCTGTGCGTCCTCGTCGTCCTCCTCCTCCTTCTCCTCCTCTCACTTCACCTCTCGCTCCCACTTTTCACCGTCAGCCACCTTCTTTTCCAGCACCATATTATTCCAGTGATATATTAGGTTATTTAACACCAATTTAGTTCAGCAAAAAGAGTTAAGAAGGTCACAGTGTTAAGGTTGGTACATGGAGGTCCCTCGTTACGTGTTCATAGCTCATATAGATCTTTAATAGGAAATCAAAAGTAGAGTCTGGTAACATTTATTTCACCTTTGGGTTCAGAAGCAGGTTTAATTATAAGCCGGGTTGAAGGTCATGTTTCTCCTTTGAAGTGTTTGCATGCCATGTTATATTCGTGTTGGATGCTATATAGTTACTCGTGTCAAAGCTGGTCATAAGTGTCTTCATGTTAAAAGTTTCATTAAAGACATCTGAATTATTACTCATTTTAGGCAGTTATATGTCAGTTCGTTTTTAAATGTCTATAGGTTGTGTTAGAGTGATTTATGGCCGCGGCAATAGTCACTCACGCCCAGTCTCTACCTCGTGTGTGTGTGTGTGTGTGTGTGTACGTGTCTCCGGGTCGTGTCAGGGGCGGCAGGAGTTGCATTAAAGAAGCAAGGTCATGTCAGTGGTTAGCGATGCGCGTTGGGTTGGCCTCGTCAGTCCGCATCGATTGAGGACTTTTGAAGAGAGAGATGTCAGGGTACCGCGACTTGATTGGAGACGTGGCAGTAGTAGTAGTAGTAGTAGTAGTAGTAGTAGTAGTAGTAGTAGTAGTAGTAGTAGTAGCTGTAGTAGTGGTTGTTGTAGTAAAAGTAGTTGTAGTAGCATCAGTAGCAGAAATAGTATACATTCGAATCATTACATTTTCACTCTAAAGTCAAGCAATATATTCACGATAGCTTTAGTTTCTTCGGGTATATAAAGAGTTAAAAAAAATAACATTCACAACACGGTAAAGTCACAACACATTCAGGCCAATATCAACGTGTAAAGAAAGGAGGGAAAGAACCGTCACCACCTCTGCAGTCACCTCACACCCACCCCCTGCCTCGTGGTGTTCCTCCTTGTCACATTCCTCTCAGTGCCCCCTCCATCAAGTTAGCTCGGTAAGGCTGCGGCGAGGCGGGCAGGGACAGGAGACTAAAGCACAAGCCGTAGATGTGAATAGAGTGGGCGCTGAGTGTGTGTGTGTGTGTGTGTGTGTGTGTGTGTGTGTGTGTGTGTTCGGGTGAGGGTGAAGTAGACTGGTGATCAAAGGTAAGCTTGATATTTGCTCTCCTGGTTTTCCTCGTGATTAGATTGTGAAGTATTTGAAGCGGGTAGATTGACGCTAATAGGATGACGAGACTCTAAGAAGGTGAAGGAAGGTGAATTAGATTTTTTTTTTTTTACAACAAAGGAGACAGCTCAAGGGCACAAAAAAAAACAATAATAAAAAAAAACGATACTCGCTGCCCCCCAAAAAAATCAAAAGAGGTGGCCGAAAGAAAAGTCAATTTCGGGAGGTGTCCTGATACCCTCCTTTTGAAAGAGTTCAAGTCGTAGGCAGGAGGAAATACAGATGAAGGAAGATTGTTCCAGAGTTTACCAGCGTGAGGGATGAAAGAGTGAAGATGCTGGTTAACTCTTGCATAAGGGGTTTGGACAGTATAGGGATGAGCATGAGTAGAAAGTCGTGTGCAGCGGGGCCGCGGGAAGGGGGGAGGCATGCAGTTAGCAAGTTCAGAAGAGCAGTCAGCGTGGAAATATCGATAGAAGATAGAAAGAGAGGCAACATCGCAGCGGAATTTGAGAGGTAGACGACTATCAGTAGTCGGAGAATAGATTTGGCACGATTCCGGGCTGAAATGTAAAGATCAAAGTTAGCGGGAGTTCGAAGGCTCTGGAACCTTTTGTGAGCTGCCTCTCTATCTTTAATAGCACGAGAACAAGCATGATTAAACCAAGGCTTTTTAGCATGAGGAGTAGAGAAAGTACGTGGAATGTATGCCTCCATTCCAGAGACATTCCAGAGACAGAGGATGAAAGCCAAAGCTGGTGGTGAACATTGAAATCTCCCAAGATGGAGACTTCAGCAAAGGGAGAGTGAGTCAAGATGTGCTCCACTTTAGAGTTCAAATAGTCAAAGAGTTTTACATAGTTAGTAGAGTTAGGCGATAGATAAACAGCACAGATGTATATAGTAATAGAATGACAATGAAGTCTTAGCCAGATGGTGGAAAATTCAGAAGAGTCAAGGTCGTGGGCACGAGAGCAAGTGATGTCGTTGCGCACGTAGGCGCAACATCCAGCTTTAGATTGAAATTTAGGATAGAGATAGTAGGAGGGAACAGAGTAGAGGTTGCTGTCAGTAGCCTCAGAAACCTGTGTTTCGGTGAGGAAGAGAAGGTGAGGTTTAGAGGAGGAGAGATGTTGTTCCACAGAATGAAAATTAGAACGAAGACCGCGAATGTTGCAGAGATTGATAAGGAGGAGGTTCGAGGAGTTATCAGGATACCTCTCATGTCGGCAGCCAGAAGGGGAGTCCTCCCTGGGGGAATTTATGGTCCCCCCCCAGGCGGGGACTCCGAGGCGGTGTTTTCGTTAGCCATTTTGAATTTGGAATTTTGGGAAAAGGTGTGTGTGTTGTGTGAATGTAGTGTGGTGTAGAAAGAGAGAGGAACTGTCTTTTGAGAGCATGCTGAACTGCTCTCTGGTATTGATGAAACAAAAAGGAACCGGTTAGTGAGGACATGGGAAGGGTCTTTGAAGGGCTTCAGCACCCTCCTCGCTTCCCATATATCCTCACCGGGAGTAGCTCACGCCCATTCGGTAGGTGTCTTCCTACCTACTCCACAGGTATATCCTCACCGGGAGTAGCTCAAGTTGTGGGAAGGTAAAGGTGAGAGAGGAGGCGAGCATCATGGATCAGGGAAGATGCAAATGAGGATAAAGAATAAGTAGACTTCTGCAGATCACTCCATGCGTAGAATTGATAGCAGAGGGACAAGGAAAGTAAACGAATGCCAACCAAGGGACTACAGAAATCAGGGTAGACGAAGAACCAGTTAGATACATTAAATTAAGACCCATGCCAGCGCAAGAGAGAGTACAATAACATCAGTCAGAGAGTAATGAAAAGCGATGGGAGAGACATACATCCCGTAGTGAACTAATAATGGCCAATAATGATGATAGAATGAGAGGTGAGTAGGCTTTGCTGGAATCAAATTAAAAGAATGGGTAGGTTATTAAAGCGTAGTCCTTAATGAGATCGGAAAAAAGTGGACGGATTGGTTACGTGATTGTAGGTAGTTAAGAGTTGTTTGTGATGATTATCTGAGGGTAAAAGTTGTTGTAGACGTCATAGGGAACATTACGGAGTTTGAAATAATGAGGTCACTGTTTAGTCTTTAATGAGATCGGAGAAACACATATGGATTGGTTACGTGATTGTTGATAAATAAAGAGTTGTTTGTGAGATTCACTTGAGGTTGAAAAATGTTGAAGATACCATAAGATCATTAGAGGGGTTGAAATAATGAGGTTAAGGTTTAGTCATTAATGAGATCGCAAATATGATAGACGGATAGGTTACGTGATTTTAATGAGGGAAGAGTTATTTGTACGGATCATTTGGAGGTGAAAGTCATTGAAGTGGTTATTGATGGGGTAGAAATAATTAAGTTAGTGTTTAGTAATTAATGAGATCGGAAAAAATAGACAGATAGGTTACGTGATTTTAATTAGGGAAGAGTTGTTTGTAGGGTTCATTTGGAGGCGAAAGTCATTGAAGTGGTTATTGATGGGGTTGAAATAATTACGTTAGTGTTTAGTTATTAATGAGATCGGAAGAGATAGAAGAATTGAATGGTAACGTGATTTTAGACAGGTAAGCGTTTGTGAGGTTTATCTGGAAGTAAAAATTATTGCAGTGGTTATTGAATGAGATTAGTGTTTAGGCAGGTAGTTATATTTGCTTTAAGGATTCACAGATAAAGTCAACGGACTGCCTCTTGTGTCTGTCTACGAGCGTTCTTTCCTTCTGGTTTTCATCCTTTTCTTCTATTCCTTTGTCCTCTCTCTCCCTTTTAAAGAAGAAATATCCGACTCCCCTTTCTCGGATTTGTTTAATTGTCCTGAAGTGGAATATACTCAAGAGATTCCGTTTTTGTCTTTGTTTTTATATCTCATTCTACTTCCTTGCTCCTCCACCTCATCCTTTTTCTTTTTATGTCTGTTCTCTCTCTCTCTCTCTCCCTCCCTAATGATGATGATGATTATGTTGGTGCTGATGTTCTCAGATAAGCTAAAATGCTATGTTAATTTGTATAGTTTTGTCCAAGCGCACCTCTCTGCACCCAAGGCTCTCCCTCTCACTCTCACTCGTTCTCACCTGCCTCTCTCGATTTCACCTGACGCATGTTGCAAAAAAAAAAAAAAAGAAGAAAACCTTAAAAATCTCTTAAATAGTTCAATGTTTTTTGGATAACCACTCACTCACCCCCTTCTCGTAGACGGCTTAAAAAGACATGTTTTATATATACTCTAATCCTCTAAATAAATACTTGTATTGATGTTCATCTAAACCGGTGGGTTGGTTGGTAAGTATTCATAGAAGGTATTGTTGTTTTTGTATATACCATTTTGTCTTTTTTGTATTCTTTCTGATGTGTGTGTGTGTGTGTGTGTGTGTTTGTGGAGATTTTGGTGTTGTTATATTTCTGTGTGTGTGTGTGTGTGTGTGTGTGTGTTTCTTTGTTCTAGTTTTATGGAGATTAATGTCTTGAACTGCGTTATTTATGTACTTAAATTATATGTGTGTGTGTGTGTGTGTGTGTGTGTGTGTGTGTGTGTGTGTGTGTGTGTGTGTAAATTTAATATATTACACTATCCATATTCTCTCTCTCTCTCTCTCTCTCTCTCTCTCTCTCTCTCTCTCTCTCTCTCAAACACGTACAGATAATAATGATAATAAAGTTTTCTCATACCCACAGCAGGACGGGGACTGCAGTTCTCACCCCAGTTTTGTTTTGTCTTTCAGGTGCCGCATCTTAGAAACTAATCCTAAACTGTGATTGGTGACATGAGTATATATATTTTCTATGAGCGTGTAATAAGAAAAAGAAACATACACATAATTACCCATTTTTAACATGTCATGGGAAGCCAATCTCGTTTTTGTGTGGTGTTGCGTTTTCTATAGCTAGTATCTTTTCTGCCATAACTGGGGCGACTAAAGTAAATGTAATGTTTTTTGGTGTTGTGGCTACGTGTTTTGCAGGCGTAAAGGGGAGTGTTTCTTTTTCCAGACAAGTAGGGAGAGGATATTTATAGCTGTGTGTGTGCGTATGTCGTCATTTTTTTTCTATTCCCTTATTCCCTTTAAAGTACAGTAGCTTTTGTTATTTTTAGTGAATCTTGAGCCTCGGCGCAGAGAAAAAAAGGTTGCTGTTTTGAAGTATTATGTGCATATAAATACTCTGTTATTAATAATGGATAATAGTATTTGACCTACGCAGAGGGCAAGAGATGACTGTGTTTATAGGTGTTTGCTGTTCTTATCATTCCTTTTTTTCTTTAAGTCCGATGGTTTTACGTTTTTTTGTTAAATCATAATCTTTGGCGCAGAGAGAATCAAGAGCCGCAGAGTGACGTCACGGCGCAGTGGCAGAGAGAGGCAGAGACTAAGCTAGAGACAGAAGATACAAGGTCAGGTTAATCCCCTTACATCGTAGCCCCGCACGCGCCCATGAGACACACCCCCCTCCCCTCACCCCTGTCAGCCTGCCTCGCCCCGCGCCCCAGCCCCCCTAGCCGCCCTCCACTACACAACACTCCCCTCCACCTCAGTACTGTTCCACTCACTCCGTATCGTTACTCCACTACTGTTACTCCCTCCACACCGTAATAGTCGTTGTTTGTGGCGAGTTTTGAAGACATAGCGCACGAGTTGGCAACGTTGCACACACACACACACACACACGTACACATATCGCCCCCCCCCCCCTCTCCTAACGCACACACGTTTCGGCCATTAGTATACTGAGTAACTAGAATTTTGCACTTTATGTTATCGTGAAGTATTTTGCAAGACCCTGTATGTGAAACGTGGAGTTGACAGCAATAGTAGTGATAGTGGTAGTTGTCATAGTAATAGTAGTAGTAGTCTTAGAAGTAGTAGTAGCTCCAGCTGCAAAAGCAGTAGTATAGCAGAAGTAGTAGTAGTAGTAGTAATAGTTGTTGTTGTAGTAGTAATAGTAGTAGTAGTTGTTGTAGTAGTAGTAGTAGTAGTAGTAGTAGTAGTAGTAGTAGTAGTAGTAGTAGTAGTAGTAGTAGTAGTAGTAGTAGCAGCAAGGAGGTTCAAAGTAGTCCACTAACCGATATCTTTCAGAAGTCATTAAATTCTGGTTTTGTGCCTACCCTGTGGAAAGTGACAAATGTGACGCCGATTTTCAAAAAGGGGGCAGATCAGCCACTTCCATTTGTCGTCTAATTAGCTTAACATCAGCAATAAGAAAGATGCTGAGTGGGCAATATACAGGAGCATTCGGGATCTTCTAGAGAGGCAGCCTGGGTGTCCTAAATAAGTAATTGCGGCGGTAGACGCAGACGTTACCCAGCCCAATTACGCACTGTAGTCTGTTACTTGAACTCAATGCTTTGACAGTCACCGAGTGGCTACGTGTGGCGCTGCCTGTATAGCCAATATTGCGCCCCACTGATTGCTGTTTATCATTCATTTTGAAAAATTTGATGCAGGAATTAGCAGTGGTGTTAGTAAATTTTGCGGATGATATAAAGATCGGCAGAGTAATTAAAATGAATCAGAACGCTAGTTCTCTGCAGGAAGAACTTTTCAGATTATAGGATTGGGCGGGGATGTGGCAGACGGACTTCAGTGTTGGGAAGATTTTTTTTTTTTTTTTTTTTTTTTTTACGTTTTCGCCTATGACGCCGGTAGGCTTAATTGCTTGGAGGGGCCTGATGGTATGGCCCAGCCCGTTGTGGCGCAAGCAAATGTTTATAGTGGCGCCATCTTGCATTGGCTCATGCTGCCCCCCGGAGCTCACTTTGATCCTAGAATCTAGAGTCCGGGTTGAGAGGTGATCATCTGCACAGCATGTGGGTAGTCTTGGGCCACTCGGCGGTGACTGAAAAGTCCCAGCTTGTGGCACCGGTCGAGGCGCAAACCCGCGTCGTCCTGGACGCGGCGCCGCGCGCAAGAATTAGTTTACCAAAGAGTGGTGAATGAGAGGAACAGGCTTGGCAGTCATGTTGTGAGTGCCAATACGATACACACCTACAAGAAAAGGATCAAGAAAATCAAGAAGATCAAGAAAATGGATAGTGAGGTTAGGTGGGGTTAGGTTTACTGGAGTTGCCCTGCCTAGGCCTACCGGTCTCCTGCAGATTCATGTTCTTATATTCTCATGTTGTTATAGCTTGTAACATGAAGTAGTAGTAGTAGTAGTAGTAGTAGTAGTAGTAGTAGTAGCAGCAGCAGCAGCAGTAATACCAAATTGAAAACCATAATTGATATTTCAAAGGATAAAAACAACTTCAGATTTCAGAGCTGGGAATAAAAAAGTAACAAGAAGGAAGTAGCTCTGCAATGTCACTGAGATCTTCGGTGCCTGAGAAGAAAGATTAAAGATAAAAATATGGAACAAAAAGACTGAGATTAGTACTGAGAGAGAGAGAGAGAGAGAGAGAGAGAGAGAGAGAGAGAGAGAGAGAGAGAGAGAGAGAGAGAGAGAGAGAGAGAGAGAGAGAGAGAGAGAGAGAGAGAGATTTACATAGAAAATCAGACCACACAGACCCCATGGTCCAGACTAGGTGGTCTGTCCTTAAACCTAAGTGAATCTACACTAATCAGGTGGCTCCAAAACGTTGCTTTTCTACTCTAGTTAATATTAAGTTCAAGAAAGTGACGGTCGAGCTTGTTTTTAAAGGAGTCAATCATGTTACACTGGACCACTGACGGTGGGAGCTTATTCCATTCTCGCACTTCAACGTTGGTGAAGAAAAATTTGGTGCAGTCTGAATTTACTTGTCCACATTTGAGTTTTATGCCATTGTTCCTCGTTCGCAAAGTGCCATCGATCACAAACAATTTTGTTCTGTCTACATTCGTGAAACCATTAAGTATTTTAAAACATTCGATCAGTTTTCCTCGGAGGCGACGTTTCTCAAGAGAGAACATTTTAAGGGTGGAAAGCCTTTCTTCGTAGGATTTGTTGCGCAAGGCAGGGATCGTTTTTGTTGCCCGACGCTGAACAGCTTCTAATTTAGCAATGCCCTTTGCATGGTGGGGAGACCAGAACTGTACCGCATATTCCAAGTGGGGTCTGACTAAACTATTGTAGAGCGGAAGTATTATATCTTTATTCTTGAATAAAAAGTTTCTTTTAATGAAGCCAACATTCTGTTCGCTTTATTTGCTGCATCGATGCATTGATGAGAGAGAGAGAGAGAGAGAGAGAGAGAGAGAGAGAGAGAGAGACGTGCCACTGTTGCAAATGGAGGAATTACACTGTGACGTCCTCTTCATGTGGGTCAGATGGGGACGATCGCCACAAGCTCCTCCTCCTCATTCACCACCACCTCCTCCTCCTCCTCCTCCTCCATATGACGGTCGTGGCGCCCTTCATCCCTAAGGCGCCAGACACTCCACCATCCACTCCGCGCCTCTCCTCCTCTTGTAATTTGAGTGATTTCTGAACACCCGCAAGGAAACGAGGGGAAGAAAAGGCGAAGAGCGTCACTGTGGAGAGTTTCGTGTCTTTGGAGCCGTGCGTGAGATCAAAGCACCGAGGAAGGAGTGTTTTTTTTGTGTGTGTGTTACTCTTAATCTTTCGCGTGGGGGTGATTATCCGGGCGTGTGTGCGTGCTTGTAGTCAATCAGTTTTTTTTTCGCTTTTTTTGTGTGTTTTGTTTCGTAATGCGTGGTGACTTCTCTTCCTCTGGTTGTTAGGTAATGTTTCGTGCGTGCAGTTGTACCTCCTGTTCCTCCTCCTCCTCCTTATTCTCCTCCTCCTAATCCTCATCCTCATCGTCCTCTTCCTCGTCCCTGTTCTTGTCAATATCCACTTTCTCCTTCTCCTATTCCACCTCTTCCTTCTCCTCCTACCCCTCCCCGTGCCTCCTTTTTCCTCCTCAACCTCATCCTCATCATTATCCTCATCCCTATCCACCTCTTTCTCATACTCATCTTACTCCATATTCAGTTTCTCCTCATCCTCATCCTTCTCCTTTTCCTCTCCCCACCTCCTCCTTCTTCCTCTCCTCAATCTCACCATTCCTCCTTATCTACTGCACAAGATTGAAACATCCATCTGTCCTATTCATAAGCAGACGAAGGGAAAGTAATAGTTTGGCTCATCATAACGAAGCACCTCCCTGTGAGCGTTCTTTGCTGCCGTTTGCTTGTGCACTGTGCGAAACTTCTCAACCTTCCCGAACGCCCACTGCGACCAACTTTAAAACATGCAGGTGGTTCAAGTCCCTTCCTCGCGCTTTCTGCTGGGACGTGTCGCTGCTACTTTCCAAGCCGAGTTTTCCCGGTGAGACGCGATCTGTGTTGGCGAAGTCACGGAGGAAGAAAGGATGATACTGTAGGTTGCTCGTAGTCTTTTTTGCTGCCTTTGGACTGTCGCTTATCCTGGAAAAGATTACACGGAAAGCAAGGAAAAGATAATCCGAGGTACTGAAGTGAGTTATAACCTGACGGAAAAATATATAAATCAAGTTATTACAAGATCTGCGTGTCCTGGTTACGTTTTGTGCGAAATTTCGTAGTTTGTTACTTATCCTCGTAAAGAATGAGCGGAAAATAAGGAAAGTTAATCCGAGGTACTGAAATGAGTTGTAACCTGCCGATGTAAAAATATATGAAGCAGGTTAATAGAGGATATGCGTGTCCTGGTAACGTTTTATGCGAAATTACTTAGTTTTTTACTTAACCTTTTTTATTTGCCTTCATCGTAATGCAAACAAAACCCGAGGCAAGCTAAAAGAAATGATGTTCCTTCCGAGTTAATGTTTGTTTGCACACATCCACTGGTTGGCCGCTCCAGGGCGTTTGCTGTTTGTGTTAACCTGCGGGTTGTGCACTGGAAAAAAAATACAAAGACATTTTTCCTTACTTTTCCGCATAGGAGTATTGGCGTACGGGCTGTGCTGCTTCAAAATAAATATTAAAACAGTGAATCGTGTGCAGAGAAATCAACTAAGAATCTCTCAAAGGACTTTATATTAATTTTATCTTCGTCTAGTCGATTTTTTTCCGCTATTTAATGCCATGAAAGAGAATTATAAGCAATTATAAATGGGAATATTCATGTGTGTATGTGTGTGCGTGTTTTTTAGTGCACGAGAAACTCTACCCTGAAAGAAGAAGCATCAAGAGAACGAGAAAATGACGCATCAGAAAAGTGGATAAAAATAAACGTGGTCGTGACGGCGGTGACGCTGCAGGGCCGGGAAATGAAGGCAGCGAAACGGTTCTCGATACTGTCGTCGCCTCTCTAGAAACACGATTTTTTCTTCTACTCGTACTTCGTGGACGACCTGCAACTGAAAACCTTGAACAAGACTGAACGTGGTCGTAGAGGCAATAAGTGACGGTGCATGAACGGGAAATGAAGGCAGGAGGAGGACGCTCTATGCTGTTTTCACTTCTTTAGAAACTCGACTTTTTCTTTTACGACTTCGTGGGCGACTTGGAACTGAAAACCTTGAACAAGACTGAACGTGGTCGTGAAGGCAATAAGTGACGGTGCATGAACGGGAAATGAAAGCAGGAGGAGGACTCTCTTTGCTGTTTTCACTTCTTTAGAAACTCGACTTTTTCTTTTACGACTTCGTGGGCGACTTGGAACTGAAAACCCTGAATAAGACTGAACGTGGTCGTGAAGGCAGTGAATCTCGGGGCATGAACGGGAAATGAAGGCAAAAGGAGGACTCTAGAAACACGACTTTTCCTTTACTTCTTCGTCGACGGCCTGCGACCTACGACTGAAAACCCTGAAGAAGACTAACTGTGGTCGTTAAGGCAATGAACGGCGTGGCATAACGGCAAATGAAGGCAGAAGGAGGACATTCTGCACCCTCATCACCTCTCTGGAAATACATCTCTCTTTTCCACGTGGAGGATTTGCAAAACTGAAAACCTTGGAAAATACTAAACGAGGATTCGATGCGCTGTGGCCACCTCTCTAGAAGTGTACACAGCTCTTCCTTTCCTTCCTGGACGACCTACAACTGGAAATCTCGACTCACAAACGAAGGATGGGGGGCACAGACGAAGACTCCCCCGACTCCCCCCCTGCCTCCCCCTCCACCACGCCCAGAAAGAAGTAGGTCTGAGAGTGACGAATCAGCGGCTCTTATTAAACGCCACTCCCCCTCCTCCGCTCGTCACTGGATTGCATAGGCTGGCTTTCGCAACCGAGTGTAGGAATGACGAGTGGAAATATTGTTATGTTTTATTTTTTTATTTCAGTTTAGTTTTATTTATGTGTGTTATCTATCATAGTCTATTTTGCCTTCATTCCTTTATAGTGCTCAGCATTTTTTGTTTTCATTATTATTTAGGTGTTTTGTTATTTTCTTAATGGATTAATTCGCTTTTTTTCTTTGATATTGATTGGGGTTTTTTTCTGGTTTATTGGTACATGTTTTTTGTTACTAATTGTGCTTAACCTTTGTTAGTTCCTGCGTTCATTAATGTTCATTGATTTCAATTTATATGTAGGAGAGAGAGAGAGAGAGAGAGAGAGAGAGAGAGAGAGAGAGAGAGAGAGAAGATATATATATCCACCCGCACAAACATCTCTCATATCACCAGAAAGATTTCCCACATAACAACTCTGCAGAATATTAGCAGGACAAGCCGCAGCCAACCCCTTGCAATCAAAGCGTATTTATGTTTTGCGTCTTGGTCATCATCCCTGGGCACCCTTACGAGCGTCTTAGGGTGTATTTCGAAGTCACCACGTTGTCATCGGGGTTATAAAACAAGAGAGTCTGGTCATCTTCCTCACGGGCGCCATGTTATTACTACAAGAACCGCTCGAAAATTCGAATTGATGCTGATACTTTTTGTTGTTGTTGTTCTCCAGGTGTCGTCAAGATCTCGAAGACGTACCGAGGGCAGAAAAAAACACTACTGTATCAACATCAGTTTGACTTTCACGTGGCTCTTTTGGTAACAAGGCGCCTACGATGATTTTATATTTTTTACAGGAGTCGGTTCAAGGGCATAAATTAGCCAAACTCTCCTTTTCTATGGCTCTGATTGTCATTAGCAGTAGATCTGAGGGTTTAGGAGTAGTTAGGAGCTTAATATTTTCTTATGGAACACCGTAATCGCTGTTAGGAACCACGTATGTCCAGTAGAGCAAGTAAGGAGGGATACCAATCAGATACAGAAGAGTCTCGTATCCCAGTTAAAAAAGTTCGAGTTCAGTATATTCCGAAGGCCTTGGTTAGTTTAAACTGGTATTGTTAGAAGGGAAACACGTATCAGTATCTCGGGTAATGAAGAGTATTTCAGTAATCTACACCTTAAGTCTTTGCTATGTCACTGTCGTTGTATTTGAAGGCCACGGAACGCATGTATAGCAAATTTTTGGGGCCATCAAGTAAGCCGTTATAAAAGGGGAACACTATCAGCATCTCAGGCATTAAAGAGTTTGTTATTGCCGACAAGAGTAATCCACATCTTAAATCATTGCTATATATCATTGTTGTTACATTTGAGGGACACGGAACCCCTGTAGAGCAAATTCTTGGAGCCGACAAGTTAGCAGGGGAAGACGTAGAAGCATCTCCGGTATTGAAGGGTAAATTACTGCCGCCAAGAGTAGGCCACACCTTTGCTATGTATCATTGTCTTTGCATCTGAGGGCCACGAAACCCCTGTAGAGCAAGTTTTTGGAGCCGAAAAGTTAGAAGGGGAAGACGCAGCAGCCTCTCAGGTATTGAAGGGTAATTTACTGCCGCCAAGAGTAAGTAGTCCACACCCTAAACCTTTGCTATATATCATTGTCTTTGCATTTGAGGACCACGAAACGCCTGTAGAGCAAATTTTTGGAGCCAACAAGTAGCAGCATCTCAGGTATTGAAGGGTAATTTACTGCCGCCAAGAGTAAGTAGTCCACACCTTAAACCTTTACTATATATCATTGTCTTTGCATCTGAGGGCCACGAAACGCCTGTAGAGCAAATTTTGGAGACAACAGGGCAGGCGACACGCTGGAGAAGACTACGAGGCGTCGACAGCACACTAACAGGTCCTTGGCGGGAAGGGAGGAAGCGGGAGAGTGAGTGACGGTGGTGTGTGTGTCCCTCCACCACAGGCGCCATGTCGGGGACGAGGAGGACGAGC
This sequence comes from Eriocheir sinensis, assembly GCF_024679095.1. NCBI lineage: Eukaryota > Metazoa > Arthropoda > Malacostraca > Decapoda > Varunidae > Eriocheir > Eriocheir sinensis. The sequence continues at coordinate 22,793,903 of NC_066519.1, forward strand.
TGTCGGAGGTGGAGCCTGACGCGGTGCCGCAGGAGGTGAGGGAGTGGCTCGCCTCGACCTTCACGCGGCAACTCAACACCTCGCGCAGGAAGACTGACGAGAAGCCAAGATTCAGGTGGGTAGAGTACTGATCAGTCCCCCTTCTCCTTACGTAACACGCCAGGTAGAGTTAGCACCCCTTAAACTTTACGACACTGTGTTATTTTGATAGTCAGGAACCGTTTTAGTGTTATATGTTTACTCAGCGTCATCTAGACCGACGAAAAGCCGAGATTCAGGTGGATAGAGTACTGATCAGTCCCCCTTCTCCTTACGTAACACGCCAGGTAGAGTTAGCACCCCTTAAACTTTACGACACTGTGTTATTTTGATAGTGAGGAACCGTTTTAGTGTTATATGTTTACTCAGCGTCATCTAGACCGACGAAAAGCCGAGATTCAGGTGAGTAAAGAGTCCTGCTCGCGACCCTTCTTAGGAAACACGCCAGGTAGAGTTAGCACCCCTTAAACTTTACTACACTGTGTTATTTTGATAGTCAGGAACCTTTTTAGTGTTATATGTTTACTCAGCGTCATCTAGACCGACGAAAAGCCGAGTAAAGAGTCTTGTTCGCGACCCTTCTTTGGAAACACGCCAGGGAGAGTTAGCGTCCCTTTAACTTTACTTCATTGTGTAATTTTGATAGTGAGGAGTTATGAGCGACCTTTCTACTGCTATATAGTTACGAGAAGCCAAGATTCAGATGGGTAGAATCCTGATCAGTCACCCTTCTTAAGAAACATGCCAGGGAGAGTTAGCACCCCTTAACTTTATCATGTAATTTTGAAAGTATAGGTGTTGACAGGAAGCTTTTTAGTGTTATATGATTACGTAGCGTCCTAATCAGTCTTTCTTCTCATTACGAAACATGTCAGGTGGAGTTAACATCCCTTAAACTTTACTTTATTGTGTAATTTTGATAGTGTAGATGTTGACAGGAGGATTTTACTGTTGTGATTACGTAGCATCCTAATCAGTCTTTCTTCTCATTACGAAACATGTCAGGGAGAGTTAACATTCCTTAAACTTTACTTCATGTGTAATTTTGATAGTGTAGGTGATAGCAGTAGCCTTTCTTAGTGTTATATGTTTACTTTGAGAAACCAAGATTCAACTGAGTAGAGTCCTGATCAGCTCTCCTTACGAAACATGGCAGGCAGAGTTAGTATCCATTAAACTTTACTTCGCTGTGTAGTTTTGATATTGTAGGTGTTATCAGTGACCTTATTAGTGTTATATGTTTACCGACATCACAATCTAGGGTGTAATTTTGGTAGTGTAAGTGTTATCAGTGACCTTTTTAGTGTCATATGTTTACCGACAGCGCCGTCTAGGGTGTAATTTTGATAGCGTGGATGTTATCAGTGACCTTATTAGTGTTATATGTTTCCTGAGCGGTATTTAGGGCGCAATCTTGACCCCTTTTATTGTGCAGGTCGGTGGCTAATGCTATTCGCGCCGGCATCTTCGTGGAGCGCATCTACAGACGCCTCTCCTCCGCCACCTTCCTCCAGCTTCCCCCGGAGGTCACACGTATCCTGAAGGTAAGTAAATAAACCTTCTCCAGGGGCAGCAGGGCGGAGGGAGGAGGAGGTGGCAGTGCTGAAGATTGACTTGTTTCGTATTGGGTCTAGGGAAGAGGGAAAGATGAAAAAATAGGAAAAAAGGGAAGAAGAAAGGAAGGAAGGAAGGAATCAAGTAAGAATGCAGGGAAAGAGCAGGACAAAGAAACACAGGAAGATTGAATGAAAAGTAAAAGAAAAGAAGGCAAATGAGGTAAATAAATAGATATAGAGATGAGGAAATAGGAAGGAAGGAAGGATATAAGAAAGAAACCAAGAAACAATATAGTGAAAGACTAGAAAAAGAAAATGTAGGAAGAGGAGGCGAAAACTCAATTAAAGAAAGAGGCAAAGGAGATAAAGGAATATAGATAGATAGATATAGATGAGGAAAGAGGAAGGAGGGAAGAAGTAAAGGAATCAAGAAAGAATGTATAGGAAAGACAGGCCAGAAAAATAAAGAGAAATATGAAAAAAAAAAGTATAGAAAGGGAGGTAAACGAGATATGTGAATAGACAAACAAATAGATCTATCCAAAATAAGGAATGAAGGGAAGAAAGAAAAAAAAAGTTCAATCACGTCTCCTGCTTCACAGAATTCATTAAGTGGCTTGATAGAGTCATAAAAAAACACTTATGAGTATTTGTAGTTTATTTAAGTATAGTCTACGAGGTGCGAGGAAGTCAGGCCTGAGTATAGATTTGTCTCATGAACACATTAAATCTTCAACGTGACTTTGGCAGCAGGGAAAATGGCTTGTGCTCGTGTGTTCTCTTCCCCAGTAAATAGCGCAACACAGAGGGGGTCGTACCACACCAAACCCTGGCTGATAATAGTCGTACAGATAATAGTAGTACAGAAATAGTAGTACAGATAATAGTAGTAAAGAAATAGTAGTACAGATAATAGTCGTACAGAGATAGTAGTACAGATCTCACTAAACTGTATGCTGTGTAAAAAAAAAAAAAAAAAAAAAAAAGAGGAGAAGGAGGAGGAGAAGGAAAAGAAGAGATAAACAAAGGAAGGGAGAAAGAGGAGTAAAAGGATGAAGATGAGAGCAAGGATAAAGGAAGAGAAGGAAAGGGAAGAAGAAATAGGAGGAAGATATAGAAAGGATAGAATTACATGCAGAAGCCCTGACGCTCATACAAGTAAGAAAAGTAAAAAGTAGATGAAAGTAAAAAGAAATTATGTAAAAGTATGTTCATTTACTTATGTGTCAATCCAGTTATCTATACATTAAGGGATTCGGACTCGCTTTGAGCCCTAACCTGTACCGATACCGAAATGTTAATGTTCGCTTATCTATCACAAAACTCTATAATCCGGGAAAAAGAAAAGCAAAATCCCAAATGTCTGACGAACACACCATTATAAAATCAACTCGCTGCTTTTATATTTTCTTCCACTGTAAAAGCAGAAACTCGTACTGTGTAAAACCCTTCGTGATGCAGTAGAAAGAAATGAAAAAAAGGCATTTGTACCCGTGTTATTCTCTCACCAAATTATGCGTGGCAGCAAAAAGACGCACCCGCACACCTACATCAGCGCGGCTTAAAGGTGCTTCGCGTGCACGGAGTCGCTTTGTCCGCGGCTTCTGGACTTCGCGTGAGCCAAAGCACCATGCGGCGACACTCACGGCAACGAGTAATGAGAGGAAAAGCCATGAGGAGCTTGTAAGAAAATGTAATAAAGAAAGAAGTTTACGTACATGTTTCCTTACTCTTGGTTTCGTTATCATTCGCGTGGGCCAAAGATATCGTGCGGCGACACTCACGGCAACGAGTAATGAGAGGAAAAGCCATGAGGAGCTTGCAAGAAAATGTAATAAAGAGAGAAGTTGACGTAGATGTTTCCTGAAGGGGCTATTACACTGGGCAAATTCTCCGTGAATCTTCAGTCAAACCACGATTTCCGAAGGCGTGATTTTCATTTGTTTCTTGTTATTGCTGATGATGATGATGGTGAGTAATGCAGTCTTCCTTTGGTGAAATCTACCGTAGCTTTGGAAGATCGTGGACACGTCAGAAAACCACGGAAATATGAGAATCACGCCAGCGGAAATCGTGGTTTGACTGAAGATCCACGGAAAATTTGCCCAGTGTAATTGCCCCTTTACTCTTTGTCTCGTTATTTTTCGCGTGGGCCAAAGATATCTTGCTTCGACATTCACAGCAACAAGTAAGGGGACGGAAGGGCACGACGAGGCAGTAAGGAATGTGTAAAAAGTAAGATAAATACATGTAGATCTTTCTTTGCTTTTTGTTTCGTTATTATTCTCATGGCAAGTTGACGTCTTCTTATGTGTGTTTTTTCATAGTCGAAAGATATTATTTTTTCCCCCTCGTGTTCAGGGAAGAGGACGGAACGGTGTGTTTACTGATTAGGCTGTAAGAAAACGTAAAGAAGTAAAGAATTCCATGTAGTTCTTCCCTTAATTATTGTCTCGTTTTTATTCGCATGGCAAGTTAATGTTTTCGTGTGTATGTTTTTGCTTTTTCATGGTCGCTAGTAATATTTTTTTTCTCGTGTTTGGTTAAATCGCTCATTTGACTTTTTGTAACGCGACGCAGACGACGATAACGACGCAAAAGACGAAGGGAAGTCACCGGTGAAATTGCAGATCCTTGAGAGAGAGAGAGAGAGAGAGAGAGAGAGAGAGAGAGAGAGAGAGAGAGAGAGAGAGAGAGAGAGAGAGAGAGAGAGAGAGAGAGAGAGAGAGAGAGAGAGAGAGAGAGAGAGAGAGAGAGAGAGGTTGCGAGTGACATACAGAACGATTGAAAGAAGCGATAAATGAAAGTGATTTACCACGACTGATGAGGAGGAAGACGAGGAGGAGGAGGAGGAGGAGGAAGAGAACGAAAAGCAGAGATAAACGAAGAAGATTAGGCTGGCAGGGAGAAAGAGGAGTAAGAGGATGAAGATGAGAGGATGGATGCAAGAAAAAGAAGGAAAGGAAAGGAGAAATAGAAGGAAAATATATAAACGATAGAACCAAACGAAGAAATAAACGGAGAAGAGATAAGAAGGGAGAAAGAGCAATAAGAGGATGAAGATAAGAGCAAGGAACAAGGAAAAGAAGGAGAGGGAAGAAGAAATAGAAGAAAAAATAGAGAAAGATAGAAAATCAAGCAGAGAAACGTAGATAATTCATTTACAAAACTATGCGTAAATAAACTAAAACGAAAAAAAGGAGTAATTACAAACAAGAGCAGAAGAAAGATTAGGCAAGAGGAAGCGGAGAAGGAGGAGGAGGAGGAGGAGGAGGAAGAGGAGGAGGAGGAGGAGGAGGAAAAAAAAGATGCGTGGGCTTAATTTGAGGTCTCGAGAAGGGAACGAAAGCGAAGGAGGAGGAGGGAGGGAATGACGGAAGGGAGGAAGGTGAGAGGAGGAGGAGGAGGGCAAGTTGGCGAAGGAGGTAACATCAATCGTGGGTGCAGAAGGATCATAACGCGGGGACGTGGGAGGTAAATGGGAGGAAGGAAGGTCGATAGAAGGGAAGGAAGAGGAGGAGGAGGAGGAGGAGAGGCCGCGGGTGACTCTATTAATATCTTACCCAAAGGAGAAAAAATGAAAAAAAAATGTCGTTCATAAAAAGACAATAATTCATTTTGTTTATAAAGTTTTTTTGTAGCAGTAGTAGTAGTAGTAGTAGTAGTAGTAGTAGTGGTAGTGGTGGTAGTGGTAGTGGTGGTAGTTTTGGCTCGTTTGGTTTCGTTTTATTCAATTTTCTGGGCAGTTTCGTTTTTTATCCTTTTGTAATCACGCAGTTTTACGCCTTGAACAATTCCCTGCCCTTGGTCTGTTGTCATGCCCTCATTTCTTCCTTCCTTATTCCTTCCTTCCTTACCTCCTTCCTTAATTTCTTCCTTCCTTCCTTTCTTTCTTCCTTCCTTCCTTCCTTCCTTCCTTCCTTCCTTCCTTACCTCCATCCTTCCTTACCTCCTTCCTTTCCTTCCTTCCTTCCTTCCTTACCTCCATCCTTCCTTACCTCCTTCCTTTCCTTCCTTCCTTCCTTCCTTCCTTCCTTCATTACCTCCTTTCCTTTCTCCCTTCCCTCCCTTCCTTCCTTCTTTTCTTCCTTCCTTCCTTCTTTCCTTCCTTCCTTTCTTTCTTTCTTCCTTCCTTCCTTACCTCGATCCCCCTTTCCTTCCTCCATATTTCCTTCCTTCCTTTCATTTTCCTTGCTCTTGCTCTTTCGTTTTCTCACCTTTCCTTTCCTTACCTTTCCTCTCCTTTTCTTTATCTTCCTTTCCCTTTCATTTTACTTCGTTCCTCTCTCTTATCTTACCTTCCATTTTCTTCCTTTCCCTTCCCTTCTCTAAACCTTTTCTTTCCTCTCCTGGCCTTTCCTTTCCTTGCATTTCCTTCCATTTCTTTCCATTTCATTTAATTTCCTTCCCTTGCTTTCCCTTCTCTTCCTTTTCCTTCCCCTCCCTTCCATTCCCTTTCCTTTCTTTTCCTTCCCTTCCCTTTCCTTTCCTTTCCTTTCCTTCCCTTCCCTTCCCAACCCTTCCCATCACTTAACTTTCCATCTCATCCATTCTAATCCTTTCCCTTTCCCTCCCTTCCCATCCTTACCCTTCTCTTCCTTTCCCTTCTCTTTCCTTCCTTCCTTCTTTCCTCCCCCATCCCTCAGGCACGTTCTTTTTCCTTGCATCAACTCGGTAACGTTTAGTGGAAGAATTTCATAACAACACCGAAAACTCTGCCTCTTCTCGCTCTCTGATAAAGTTACGGCATTATGAAATTCTTGGTTCATTGTTCTTGTTTTTTTTTCTTTTTATCGTCTTTTATTTTCTTAAGGGTGAAGAAGTGGTGTGTTTTTGTTTTGTTTTTTGTTAGTTTACCTGAATTTTTTTTCTTTGGTTTTTTGATATGCTTTTGATCCAGTTTTCTTTCTTTCTTTCTTTCTTTCTTTCTTTCTTTCCATCTTTCTTTTTTTTTTTTTTTTTTGCTTCGTTGTCTTTGTTGTGGGTGTCGCTATTGTTTTCTTCTTCTTCTTCTCTTTTTTCTTCTTCTTCCTCTTCTTTCTTGTTTGTTTTTTCTTCTTCTTCTTCTTCTTCTTCTTCTTCTTCTTCTTCTTCTTCTTCCTCCTCATTTCTTCTTCCTCCTTCTCCTCCTCCTCCTCCTCCTCTTCTCCCTTCTCTTCTTCGTCTTTCTCCCTTTTTTCGTCCTCCATCTCCTCCTCCTCTTATATTTCTTCTTCGTCTTCTTCACTTTCTCCCTCTTTTTCCTCTTCTTCCTCTTCCTAATATACCTCTCCCCCTGTGTGTGTGTGTGTGTGTGTGTGTGTGTGTGTGTGTGTGTGTGTGTTGCTAAATATACCTTAATTCCCCTCATTCTGGACACGCAAATGATATCGTGAATGAGATTAAAGATGTCTCCGTGATTCTTGCGCACTTCACTTACGTCAGAAGAAAGACGAGGAGCAGGAGGAGGAGGAGGAGGAGGAGGAGGAGGAGGAGGAACATGGAAGATCAGGCAACAAAAAGCATGTTGGACTATTACAGTGCTGACTTTTTTTTATGTGCTACCAATAACGCCGGTAGGTTTTCTTGAGGGGCCTCTTGGACAACCCCAGCCCGTTAGTGACGCAGGCCAATTTTATGAGTAGCAGCTGCCGTTTTTACATGACTTGCTTAGCCCTGGTAGCACCTTAAACGAAGTCAATGAAGTTGGGGTTGATTGAAGATCATGGATAGCCCATGAGTTATCTTCCACCATTCAGCGATGGCTGTAAAATTATTAGCTTGTACGGGTGGGCCTCGAACCAAGGTCCTCGGGCTCACCACGCCAGCACGCTGACCACTCGGCCACCGCCTCAAGTGATTTGATCAATTCGTCATTTTTTTAAGCTTATTGCCCCTTCACTTCGGTGGTTATCCACGGCGGATCCGCTGTACCATTTGCTCTCCTAGTTTTCACGGGAACTCTTGTTCTGTCTATTTCTAAATTTTATATTTTTAATTAAAGACGTTCCACGAGCTCTCTGTAAGAGTGAAATTTGATTGATCTCAACTTCCATAGGGTTCACGTGCAAGAGGGAATTCGACTTTTTTATATGATCTATCTTGGACGTGTTTTCTGCCAACGCGTTCTCAGATCTGATACTGAAACATATCAAGTAGCGAGCGCATCCACCTCTCTTTTTTTTTTTTTTTTTTTTTTTACTAAATCAGTCGCGTATGAGGTCAGAGCCAGCCACGAATACCAGGCCAGATCTAACATCTAGTATGTCGGCTGGATAATGATCTGGACGAGGAATGTGTCGTGATTCGATGTAGAGGCACTTGAAATCCCCATAATTTCCGAATGTTTGAGAAGAAAGAGGAGGAGGATGGCGACGACGAGGACGAGGATTAGTAATAGTAGGAGGAGGAAGAAGGATCATCTGTAATAAAAATCACCATAAAATTTGTTTAAGTGTCGCGCAAGAAGCGACTTAAAACGTGCTCTTAAAAACTTAACCTGAGTTTCATAGGAGAAGAGGCGGGGGCGGTAGGAAAAGGAGGAAGAGGAGGAGGAGGAAGCGGTAAATGGCCTAACCTTTACATCAGTTCTCCATCGTATACCTCGTTGTAATTGGACCACTTTACCGGATGAATGGACGCCTGATGGTAATTGAGCGATGGAGAGCATGCACCGAGGACTGAGAGAATCGAAAGGCGGTGGAGAGAGAGCATTAGCGGTTAACAAGACGATGGCATTCAAGACTCTTTTAACAAACTTGCGTCACTTGCGTCCCCCTGCTGTGTCTCCTTAGAACCCTGACTGTGCTGGTAATCTTTTTTTTTTTAACATCTTTCGCTTCCTACCTCCTCTATTTTTATCGGCATTCACCTTTTCCCTCACTAATGTTGCTTTTCGTTCTCCTTATATTACACTGAGCTAGGGGGGGGGCTGTGCTGGTTGTCTCATTTTTTTCCATTTGCCAGCAGGGAGCAGAGAGGACCTAAATCGGAAAGGAAGAACTAGGTTTAGCAAATGGCGACGGTATTCAAGACTTTATTTTTCGGGGGGAGAGGTGTCCACATACACTTTATTTATTAACACATACATTTTATTTATTAACTAGTGTCGTGTTTTACTCTTCTCATTCCCTGCTGTGTTCTGAGTGTCTCCTCTTTCCCTCTTTTGCCTCCCATTTCTGTGTATGCAACGATCTCTTTTCACAAACTCGTCTCGTCTTATCCTTTCTCTCCCCTTCTTGCTGTGTCATCGCTGGTATCCGACTCTGCTGGTCCGTAATGCCACAGCCTTTTCCCTTTGCTAATTTCATGCTATTCACGATCCTTTTTGATGAATTAGTCGGCATTTTTCAACTTTACCCCCAATGGCGTTTTCTCTTCCTTTGACTGTTTGAGCTATTTTACTCTCCCCCATTCGCCTCCTACCTCCCCATTTCCTCCCCTGATCCTCTTACTACCCGCTTCCCCCATGTTGGCTCTTCACTCCTTCACCCCTTTCACCCTCTTGCCTTCCCAATACTTCCATGGACTGACTCTTTTCCTCTTCCCCAATTGCCCCCTACCTCCCCATTTCCTCCCCTGATCCTCCCTTTCTCCCTGTTTTTTCCCCCTTGACTTTCACTCCCCTATTCACCTCCTTCCTCCCCATGTCCTCCCCTCCTCTTACTCTCTGTTTCCCCATCGCCCTTTCTACACCCCCTCCCCCCCTGCCTCCCCCTTACACCCCCCTACTGGTCGTGGTGATTGAGACTGCTGACGTCCTTCCCCACACACTCGGTCGCCTACTTTCTTTCTCTTCATCACGAACGGGTCGCCAAATAATGAGTCTAAGTAAAGAGTAAAGTCACGCTGCTGTGGTTTTCGCTATATTATGCAGTTGCTCCTCTCCTTTTCTCTCCCTTTCTATGTTTTTTGTTGTTTTTTTCTTAAATTCGTATTACTTTTCCTCCACCTGTTCTTCCTCCTCCTTCATCGCTGTCGTCCTTCAGCTGTTTTTTCTTTTTTCTCTCGATTCTATTCACTTTTCTCTTCTACGTATTTGCCGTGTTTTCTCTTCTCCTTTCTTTCTTCTTTCCTTTATCCTTCAGCTTTCTTTTCTCCTTTTTTCTTATTTCCCTCTTCTTTCTTCTTGTTATTGCCGTTGTTCTTCTTCATTATTATCCTTTCTCACCTTTCTTAATCTTGCGTCTCCTCTTCCTACTGTTCATCTTCTTCCCCGTCTTCATTTTTTCTCCTCGAAGTACTCAGTCATATGGAAAGACAGTTATAATATTTTTTTAACAGCACTGTCTTGCATGCCATTTTTTTTTTTTTACACTGAAAAGTCAAAACAGTTGCAAATACATAATAACAACCTTAGAAACAAATATCACTCGTTTATTTTTATTCTGTGCCCAATAATTTTTCTATCCGTCTATCTATTTAACCGTGTGTGTGTGTGTGTGTGTGTGTGTGTGTGTGTGAGAGAGAGAGAGAGAGAGAGAGAGAGAGAGAGAGAGAGAGAGAGAGAGAGAGAGAGAGAGAGAGAGCGTAGACGTGGACAGGGAAGGGTAGCGTGAGGAGAGTTACAATACATAATATAGATTGCGTGACGGAGGGCCTGCGTGGTGTGATTTGAGTATGACTCGTGTGGGAGGAGATGATGGGGCTTATTTTTTTCTCACGTCATTCCATTTCCTTCTACTTTCCTTGATCATCCTCGTCGTCGTCATCGTTGTCTTTTATTTCTTCTTCTTCTTCTTCTTTGTCTTCTTCTTCCTTTACTCACTGGACTGCATATTTCGTTTTGTTTATCAAGTATTTTCAGTTAGTCACGTTAGAAACCCTTGGAAAGAGCCTCATGTCTTCTCTACTCCCTGGTGGTCCACTCTTCTTTCTTCTTCTTCTTCTTCTTCTTCTTCTTCTTCTTTGTCTTCTTCGTCTTTGTCTTCTTCGTCTTTGTCTTCTTCTTTGTCTTCTTCGTCTTTGTCTTCTTCTTCTTCTTCTTCTTTGTCTTCTTCTTCTTCGTCTTTGTCTTCTTCGTCTTTGTCTTCTTCCTTTACTCATTGGTCACACAAGTCTTCTACGCACCTCTCGTTTAGCACTAATCGAAATGGCGCGTTTTGTGAACAAGGCAATGAAAAAATGCAAGTTCTTTCTTATCTTATGCGCCCCTTCTCACATTAACTCAAATCAGACCAAGTAACTTACCATATAATCTATAAGAACAGTAATGATCAAATAACGCGGACTTCATCTTACGCTGGAATGCAACCTTCGCTTAGAACGATAACTTTTCCCATCCACGACAAGTCCAGGGGTGCATCGAAACATCACTTGGCCAGTATTCCCAGACCTTGTCGAATCTCACAACAAATAATTCCAAAGGCCACAAAAGAGATCATTCGAGTTATCATGAGTGTTTTTCACATTAATGGTTCAGAATGGTGGCTGCACGGATAGCAAGACGGCCCCGCGTTCAGGAGGACGCGAGTTCAATCCCCGACCGGTGCCACCAAGCTGGGATTTTTCAGCCGCCCCCGAGTGGCTTAAAACTACCCACATGGTGTCCAGAAGACCACCTATCAACCCGGACTCTAGATTCTAGGATTAAAGATGAGTTCCGGGAGGGCAGCACGAGCCAATGCAAGATGGCGCCACTATAAATACTCGCCTGCGCCAGAACGGGCTGGGCCGACCATCAGGACCCACCGGGAAGAAGCCTTGGACCGACCATCAGGATCCACCGGGAAGAAGCCTACCGGTGCAATAGGCCACGACGTAAAAATAAAAAAATAAAAATAAATAAAAAATAAGCCTCGTCAGACTATCACTTGGACCCATATAATTACCCATGGAAGGGTTCACAACCTCTACAAAGCCTTATTATATGTTGATGAGTGAGCCTCTTAATTGTTTAACTATATGGGGCCTGCTCGGTGGCCTCGTCAGTGCCAGGTCATAAAAGTGTGCGGGCAGACCTTGGACCTTGCCCGCCCACTTTCCCGGAGGGGACTCCTACCTGTGTGTTGGCTCACCCAGGTAAGACATTCAATTAGGAGGCTCACGGTGGGACCTGTGATGTCCCCTGCGTGATGGAAAGAGAGCCGCGGGGGGTCGGGCGCCCTGCAGCTGTCCCTTGACCCTGCACTACAACTGCTGGAGGAAAACTGGATAGAGATAAATTAATTTGATGATATTGTATTATGGTGTTTTCCTCTCTCTACATTCACATTAAGCAGCGTTTTGTGAGTGTCTTTTATTCGTTAGTTATTAGCCGGTAACCTTTATATATATATATATATATATATATATATATATATATATATATATATATATATATATATATATATATATATTTTTTTTTTTTTAAACTGGCCGGTGGGGTGTAGGCCTATGCCCCGCCCCACGTATCTGCGCAGCACACACTCTCCAGACTTCTCGCTTCCTCTCAAATGTCAGCTACTTAATACCTTTAAATGAATTTAATCAAATGATTGGATAATCTAATAAGGTCATAGTGTTGTGATTGTTTCGTTTTTAGGATAATAACAAAGATTTTGTATAAATACCGCGACACTGGACAACTTTGGAATACAACGTTGTCCAGTGTCGGGGTATTTATACAAAATGGAAATACTATAGTATTTGAATGAGTGTGTGGGCCTTATGTGGTACTGAATAGTGGTAATGAATAGCCTACACGTGCCGTGCGCGTTCCAATACCAGCAACTTTGATTTCGCCTTGCCTGTGCAAAGTTAAATTGTTATAAACTAACGAAATTTCACGATAACAATGACGTGAAGTGCAAAATTAATGAACTCCAGTGGTTTCTAATTCACATAGCTGCTGCTTATACTCTACTGTGGCAACAAGTGTGGCATAAGTAATCAGTCAGATGCTTAGATTGTCATTATCAAACGCTTCGGGATCTTTTTACGACTTTTAAAGTCCAGAGAGGAGCTGCGTCGGGTTGTCATGAGTGTTTTTCCCGTTCATGGCGCGGAAGCCTTGGAAAACTACCACCAGGGTCATGAAACCACCAATCGAAACCCCGACAACTTCCAAGGAAGCCTTTTTAAATAGATGTACTAAAGCTCCGAAGAGTTTAATAATGTGGTCCATATAATCTAAGTCTATATATACCAAGTCAAGTCACACGCAGCTTTGTGGGAGGAGACACGGCAGAGGCGCGGCTTATGCGTGACGCGTAACCAACTTCCCCTTCTCGTTTAGTCAGAGTTGTCAGGTCATGGGAAATAAATCAGGGTTGTATTTCCCGGAGACTTCAGTCGAGTTCCATTACGTTCGCCAGTCAACCAGCGGGGAGAGGGGTTGAAGGAAAAATTGTTAGAGTCGTAAAGAGCAGAAAAAAGTTAGCTGGAAAATGTGATGATGCCATTCAGTAAAAATCTAGAGACGCGGTTGAAACACTGTTTTGACCTTTCTTTGGAACCGTACTATTTTCCCCCGAGAATTTGTCCAATAACGACGTCATTTTAAAATTATGTTCGAGGAATGGCTTCCAAATCTCGGTCCTGTCCTTCCCTTAGAGAGTGTTTATCATTGTCTCTAGAGTATAACCAGGAATGAAGATGTATATAAATTCTCTTATAAGCTGTGAAATGAAGAAACAGCTCAAATGTGGAAATGTGTTGGGATCGTTTTAATTGTAATCCTACAAGTTTTGACCGCGAAGACTATCGTTTAAGCAGGTTTATAACTCTATGTATGGAGTGTTGTAGCCATTCATCGAAAACGTAACCATATCATTTTCCCTTTAGTTACTTAGTGGATCAAATTTTCCTAAAAGCTTGCCCAACAACGGTGTTACTATAGTGTGGTTCAATAGGAATGGCTCACACATCATAGTCTTGTTGAAAGGATTAAATTTTCTTATGGCCAGGACGTTCCGGGAGGTTTGAAGGTTAGTAGAATACATATATTACAACAGAAGAGCAGTTGGATTACTAGTAGGAAACGAGATATCAGCGCATTATAGCCCCAATCTTTACCAGGACATGCCCAAGAATGGTGTAATATCAGAGGAGTACAGCCTACACATGTTTCATTTCTCCTTCCCCTCAGAGCGTGGACGAGTGGAACTTCGACGTGTGGAAGCTGCAGGAGGCGAGCGCCAACACGCCCCTCAGATGCCTCGCCTACGAGCTCCTCAACCGCTACGGGCTCCTGCACAAGTTCAAGGTGGGCGTGTGGCGCTGCAAGGGGCCGTGTTCCCGATTCACACAGGCTTTCTCTCTCCAAGGGCCAGACTAACGGATCAAGACATGCTTTTACCTACGCTTAAGACACTATTTTGCCTATCTTTCCCCCTTCTTCCTTCTACCTCTTTTCTGTATGCCTCTTCCTTCTACCTCTTGTCTTTCTACCTCATGTCTTTCTGACTCTTTCTTCTCCCCCTCTTCCTTCTACCTTTTTTCTGTCTGCCTCTCTTCCTTCTTCCTCTTCTTTCTGCCTCTTCTACCTCTTTTTTTTCTGCCTCTCTTCCTTCTACCTCTTTTCTCTCCGCCCCTCTTCTACCACTCTTCATTCTGCCTCTCTTCCTTCAACCTTTTTCTTTCTGCCCCTCTTCTACCTCTCTTCATTCTGCCTCTCATCTTTCTACCTCTTTTCTTTCTGTGCCACTCTTTTGCTCCTTCTCACAACCAGTCCTTGATCTTAGTTTAGCTCATCCATGGCGTCCACTCAGTATAGTTACTTGTGGAATCTTTCATGTTATTTTTCATACAATTTATACAGCTTGCACACCTTATCGATAATGCCTCCTGACCTATCCTGACCCTAGCTGACCTCTTTTTTCAAGCTTCGTAACTCTATTCAGTCCGTGCTATTACCTCTGCTTCTCCCTTTCAGTATACAAAAGACACCATTCCTCACGCCTTCCACAAAAGAGGTCATTCGGGTTCTCATGAGTGTTTTCACGTTCATGGTGCTCATTATAGTTTCCATACAATGCCTCCACACCTGCCCTGAACCTGTCCAATTTTTAATCCAGCCTCATAACTATCAATCCATCCTATTAGTTCTTTGCCTCTCCCGCTTATTATACGAAAGGCAAGTTAACCTCGCTCCTCCTTCCCCCAGATGCCGCCCGCCACGCTGGAAACATTCTTGACGCAGGTGGAGAGCGGCTATTGCAAGTACAAGAACCCCTACCACAACAATGTGCATGCCGCTGACGTGCTGCAGACCATGCACTACATGCTCTCCCAGACAGGGCTCATGGTGGGTGGAGAGAGAGAGAGAGAGAGAGAGAGAGAGAGAGAGGGGGGAATTATATAGAGTTACATAAGTATTCAGACCATGCCGACCGTATGGTGCAGACTATATAATAGGTGGTCTGTCAATAAACCCAAGTGAAATTATGTTGAATCCAAGGCCACCAGGACTTTGCATTTCTAGTTTAGTGAATATTAAGTTGAAGGAAGTGGCAGTTGAGCTTGTTTTTAAATCAACCAGTCTTGCTGCACTGAACCACTGCAGTAGGAGAGAGAGAGAGAGAGAGAGAATATCTATTGAAGCACTCCACACGTTTCTTCCTTGTGGCATATCATATGGGTGGTATTCTCAAAACGTTCCGCTTCTCACATCAACCATTTTCAAAGGCCACAAAGAAGAGCAGTCAGCTTCTAATGAGTGTTTTTTTAGGTTCATGGTACAGAAGAATGATCAAACTACCACCAGGGTCATAAAAGTACTCCTGGAAATGCTCAAAACTCCTACGAAATCCTTGTCAAATATGTGCTTGGGTGCCGAAATGAAGAATATGACCAATGATCCTCAATAAACACATCTTTTCGCCTCTCCTCTTCCTCCCAGAACTGGCTTAACGACGTGGAGATCCTGGCAACCCTGATGGCGGCCCTGGTCCATGACTATGAGCACACGGGCACCACCAACAACTTCCACGTCATGTCTGGCTCTGAGACGGCCATCCTCTACAATGACCGTGCCGTGCTCGAGAACCATCACATCTGCGCTGCCTTCAGGTACTATGGAATTTTGGAGACTGAAGAGAAATATTATTAAACTAAGAAAGAGACTATATAAGAGAGAAAATGAGTCCTTCACAGGCTATATATAGGTTATGTAAAGTGTATAGAGGAAACAGCTAATATTTTTCATCTTTGCTAATGAAAATGTTAAGAGGGAGATTTTTAGTATGGTACCACAGTATTAGATGCATGAAAAGGTCCTCCTAAATTAAACCTTCATGTGTATAAGATTAAAATTAGCTGGAGTGATACCTAACCAACACATACCAGGCACCATAGAACCAGCAGTAGGTGTTTTTTGGGAGTTTTGTTGAATGTAGTTGTTGTCTCTCGTTGTCATCCTTTTTGGTGTTGTCGCTCATTAGAAGAAGCTGTACAGAAAAGAAGCAGCTCATGTCCACAGTCCAGTGGCACACATATAAAGTCCTTCTCCCCCAAGAAGATTGTAATTGTTTTGGTATTGTTCATTAGTGCAAAATCACAATTTTTGAAAAGGGAAAGTTGTATGAAAAGTAAAGGATGCAGGCATGATAAAACAATATAAGTTTTCACAGATTCATGTCAGTCATTCCCCTCACCACCCATTTTGAAGCTTCTTGATAGCACTGAGAGCTGTGTGCCTCCCATTGTCTAGTGTTCAATCATTTATCTGAGAAGCAATGGGGACCCAGTGAGAAGAAGTCTGCCACATCTCAATGATGGCGTGCGACACGTACTTTGAATAATCCTGTAACTGAGCCTCACCATCATTATCTTGCCAGGCTGTTGCGTGCTGAGGAACACAACGTGCTTGTGAACCTGTCACGGGAGGAATACAGAGAGTTCCGAACGCTGGTGATTGAGATGGTGCTGGCCACCGACATGTCCTCACACTTCCAGCAGATCAAGGCTATGAAGACCATGCTGGCCCTGCAGGACACCAGGTGGGTTGCCTCATCTGTGTGCTGGGCTGGGATGCTGTTGTGGAAATGGAGGAAAACTTTAGTATTAAGCACAGTTGTATCCTTCAAATTAACTTGACAAACATTCCACATCCACACCAACCCAGCAACCATCAATAAAATTCAACCTTTCCCAGCATCCAACAATGAGGGGCTGTTTAGATATTGTGCAACACAATGTCCACCAAAATTTATATCCACTTTCCTTCAAGCACCCCCTAGAATATTACAGAGCACCAACACAAACCCTTCCTTCCATAGATTAAATGTTACTTTAAATGAATTGTTAAGTCTGTTCCTGAAAAAAAGTTATTTATTAAGAACATATTAGTACCTTCAGCTGAATCACTCATAGGCAAATACAGGAATTTTCCTTCCATTTTCCTATATTGTGTTATCTTACACTTGAGTTGTATCTTATGTATGATAAGACCCTCTTCTGTTCTTGGGGTAGCTTGGACAAGGCCAAGTCCCTCTCCCTCGTCCTCCACTGCTGCGACATCTCCCACCCAAGCAAAAACTGGGCATTGCACGAGCGCTGGACGACACAGCTGCTGGAGGAATTCTTCCGGCAGGGTGACAAGGAGAGAGAGCTGGGGCTGCCCTACTCTCCACTGTGTGACCGAAACAACACATTGGTGGCTGAGAGTCAGATTGGTAAGTGGCTTACTGTCTTACCCTCTCTGGCTACACTGCTGTTTGTCTTACCTCTGGTCCTGTTCAGGTTTGGGGTATAACTTCTACAACATCCCCAATCTTATACTCTGTTTGTTGCTGATTAACTACTGCTATTGTTTTTGTGTGTGTTTTCTCTATTTTCCTAAAGCTATAGCATAATTCTTTGATATTTTCTGTCCTCCATGTTTGTAAGGTCAGGCAACAAGTTCCCAATGACATTATCTTTGTTCTTCATTTAGTTTCCATTTATTTTTTCTTTCTTTATTATATTTTTCACACTCCTTTTCTTGCCATGCCTTATGATTGGCACCTGGCATCTTTATTTTTCATTTTACTTGTTCACACTGAGGCACACTAGTTGTTCATCCCCTGAAACATAAATATTTATGCTTTATTATTATAAACTGAGTGTGTTGTGTCTCATTACCACCATCAGTATACAATGTAGTTTAAGGGATGAATGTGTCAAGGCCATGTAGTGTAAAGTATTTCTTATGCAGGTTTCATCGACTTCATCGTTGACCCAAGCCTTGGTGTGTGTGGTGACTTGCTAGACAAAGTGGCAGCCCTCTCCGTCCCTCCCTCCACCCCCACCATTGCTGAGGAGCCTCACAACGGTGGGTCTCATGCTCAAAGCCTCAAACAGCAAAATTTTTATTAATAAACTCAACACTAGACACAGAAAAGCTTGAGGTGAAAGCTACATAAACAATGAATTGTTGACTGAAATATTTTAGATGACATCACAAGGTAATGAAGTGGTTGATCACCATTCACTTTGACCTTTACCTTCATTATTGTCTTAATTTATGTTTTTTTTTTTTTACAGGAAGGGGGGCAACTTTATTTTTTGCATAGCTAGGTGGTATTTAGCCAGATATTCTTCTTGGTGCCACCCATTTAATATTTTTCAGGATGCATAACAAAACTAATCAATTATCCTTCACATCTTTGTTTGCCCTTCACTATTCATGGACAGTTCTTAATTAAGTGATTGTATACACACAAAGGATACTTTAGCTAATTAAACTTATAACCCAACTTCCCAATCTAATCAAAAGGTAGTTGATAGCAAAGAGGATTTTAATTAGAGTAATAGCACATCTGCATGACCTCAGCAAATGTTATGTAGTACCATAACATGTTGCTTTACTTGCATGTATTTTTCATGAACTTAAATGAATACAACACAGTTAACCCGGTAACAGCGGGGATCATGTTTCTTGATGGTCACTCCAAGCGAGAAAAATGAGAAAAAATCACCCCCACACAAACCATTTCATAATATATATCAAAGCATTTGTGATCAGTTTATGTATCATCTATTTGGGGGGGTTAAATTATGGCACAAATTTGGCTCGTCGCTGCTATACGGTAAAGCCACAAATTTGGCCCGTCGCTGCTACTGGGTTAAATACCCTGACTATACCAGTTCTTTTTAGGTGCCAGCTTTTCTTCTGTTCAGAAAGTTATTCTGTTTCTCATGGAATCATTGCCTTTATGGCTAAATCTGAAAGAATTTTAATTGAAATGATTATCATATTCTTTGTTTTTTCTGACTGAGTCCTTCCACAGAGCCTGGAGGCCCTATCAAGCGTCCAGTGCGGCCTGGAGGTGTGGTGGGTGTGGAGGTGCGGCGGCCGTGGCAGGACTGTCTGGCCGCTAACAAGGCACGCTGGAAGGAGCGGGCCATGAAAGGTGAAGAACTGTTCAACACATCTGTGCCGCAGTATTGAGATAGATTATTACACACATTTCCAAGCACTTGGGGCTAGGGTGCCACATAGGATAAAATTAATCATTTAAAAAACATCACAAATATTCTTTTAATTTCTGTGAAAATGATGTACAAAGCTGCAGGTCTGACAGAAGTGTGAGGCCAATTTCAATGTCTTTTAGATATTTTTTTTCAAATTTTGACATTTCTGTCAGTTATGGGAACTTTTCTCTCAAAATGTGCATTGTGTGGGTGAAGCATATCCAGCTTGTTTCCTCTGTAGGCTACATGTGAGGGAGGCAGGGTTGCATCCTTGCCCCATCACTTTTCAACACATGTATGCATGGACTGGGTATAAGGCAGAGTTGGGGGACCAAAATCATTGTGAAGCATCTGTTGGCAATACCTACCAGGGTCACTCCTTGTTTTTTGCCAAAATACTGTAATAAGAATATAAGAATGTGAGAAGTCTGCAAGAGGCTGGTTGGGCTATACAAGGCAGCTCCTGTAAGCCTAATTCTACCTAACCTCACTATCTATGGATTTACCCACCCTCTTCTTGAATGTGTCTATGGTATTGGCACCCACAACATGACTGCCAAGTATGTTCCACTCATCCCTGACTCTATAAGTAAACCCGGTATCGGTAATATCCGGTTCTTTTACAACTAAAACCCTATTTACATCTCCCTTGTTAAAGCTCTTCATCCATTATAAAATCCTTGCTGAGCCACCAGAGAGGTTACCAGTCACTAGTGGTATCCCTCAGTGCTCAATTTACATCAATGATGTCAATGTTGGACTCCCATTACTAAATTTGCTGAAGACATGAAGATTGGTAATTCGGTCCTCTCAGACCAAGACAGGGAAAGCCTCCAAGAAGATGTATACACTTTCAGCTTGGTCTGTTGGACAAGAGATTCCTTTTGATATAGATAAGTGCCATGTTCTTCAAGTTGTAACAAAAAATAGGAGGTTCGATCATGATATGTGTGCTGTCATATTCAAAAGCATCCAGTGTGTTGAGGACCTGGGTGTCAAAACTGCATCAAACCTCAAATTCTCCCAGCAATGCAGTGAGTAAATTGAACAAAATGTTGGGGTCCATTAAAGAAACTTCTCATTCAAGAATCAAAAAACACTATACAATACTTCAATCTGACCATATGAAAATTTTAGGTGCATTTCTGGTCTACCCACCATGTGAAGGATATTACTAAATTATAAAGTGCTTAATATGGGGTATCCAAGATGACCTATCCTTTGTACAACATACCTTACAGTGAAAGGCTCTTATCTCTTAACATGTCACCTCTTGAGAAACATCACCTGTGAAAAATTGATTGAATGTTTCAAAATACTTAATGGCTTTACAAATGTGGATAATGTTGGAGCACAAGAATGGAATAAATTCCCACCCTCAGTGATTCCATGTATCACAATGAAAATATTGACTAATTCAAAAACATATTCAACTGCCATTTCCTTCACCTTAACATTCACTAAGGCAGAAATTCAGTCTTATTAACCATTAGGCCTTTTGTTTTGTTGTAGTATCACTTAATTTTAAGTACAGACCACTTTGGGACCAGGCAGGTCAGGGAGGGAGTGGGGGGGTGAGGTGGGTATGAATGATGATTTGGTACAAAATCTGAAAAGATTAAAAAAAAGATCCCAGCCCCATGTCCAACATCCCCTGTCCATGAGTGTAACTCATTTGCAAGAAAATATCTTTATTCATCTTAAGAACTTCACCTGTTTTTCTTCCTTTCCCTTGGAAGTCTAAAATATTTGCTTTCCTTCCAGATGCTGAAATCCGTGCTGAAATGGCTCTCAGGAATGAAAAAGTGAATGGTGAGTCTGGTGAGGGTGAAGAGGATGCCCCTGAGGACACCATTGAGGAGGAAGAGGGGGAGGGGGGCAAAGGGGAGGCTAGTAATGAAGAGAATGGTGAGTAACTCGGGAATGGTAAAGGATGACCCATGGTTCTGAAAATACAAACTTAATAATATTTCTGCAATGTTTTCATGTTTTTTTTTTTTTTTTCAGCTTCAGAAAAATTTGTTTAAGTGATCATTCAATACAGTGTCTCAACAGGTGTCTACAATTCTGCACCTTAAAAAAAAAAATATATATATCTATATATATATATATATATATATATATATATATATATATATATATATATATATATATATATATATATATACATATATAGGTATATATATATATATATATATATATATATATATATATATATCTATATATATATATATATATATATATATATATATATATATATATATATATATATATATATATATATATATATATATATATATATATATATATATATATATATATATATATATATATATATATATATATATATATATATATATATATATATATATATATATATATATATATATATATATATATATATATATATATATATATATATATATATATATATATATATATGTACAATTTACTTGTAGTTTGAATCATACTGCTTGCTGCAGTATTATAGGGCACATTCTGTAGGTTCTGATGTTAATTTGCAAATGTGCTGCTTATAAAGATCTCTTGAGACAAAGTGTGACATTGAATCACAAACAAATTTTATAACTGTTGGAGTTTCCAGCCTGTGTCGACATGCTATCATTGTGATCTAAAGAATGACTTGACTGTGATGTAAATTTTTCAGAATACTTTTCCAAAGCTTCCAGTCTCACACTTCCTTCATGTGTCTGCCATGGATGATCTTCAGCTTTAGGGCTCATAATGGACATTGTATTGTACCTGGCATAACCATTTTGAAAACTTGCACTCTTGAGTCAGCACAATCTGTTCTTAGGGAGTAGAATACTTATGTGTGCCCTTTATTTCTTGCCATTACTTAATTTGCACACTTACCACTTAAGTGACCACCCACAAGCAAGGGTCAGCCAAGGCCACAGCAGGTAGTGGGGCCTCAACTGCCCCTTTCAAATATAGATTTTTTTTTCCCATTAAAGTGAAAATGTGCAGGTTGGTGCTGAAAATGTGTATTGTGACCAAAGCCTCTTAGGAACACAGCTCTCATTTAAAAAAACTTCCACCATTTATACTTAAGCTGTGCCAGGCAAAATCCATATAGATTTGAAGTAATTAATTTATTCATAGTGAATTTTTTTTTTCTTGTTTTATGAGTACTTCATCAATGTTTATTCTAAAGAATTGAACCTGCATGCACTTTATAAGGTTAAAATTAATGTAGGATGATTTTATGACTGCTAGTAAGATGGCCTTGAGCTCTGATGTTCACTTAAGTGAAGTAGGTACAGTAAGTTTTGTAAGTAATTGGCTAAACCAAAGTGTTGGAGAGCTTATTCCTAAGGTATCTAGACATTAACAAATTAAGTTACTATATTGTCATTCCTGTGAGAAAGGTTTATTAAATGACTACAAAATGTAATATTGGAAACAGCATCATAACAAGCATTTCCCAAGACATGAAACCTTCTGGCATGTCTAAAATCTCCTTCATTCAGAGGTAAAGAAAATTATAGCATTTTTTACGGGGAGAACAACTGTGCATAGTCATAATTACATCATCTTGTATGTTTGTGCTTATATGATATTTATATGATTAATTGCATACATAATCTCATCCTCTTTATTTAGAAAATGGAGTGATGACTACAATGGCTAACTACACCTCCCCTTATAGAAAGATTTTAATTATATATATATATATATATATAGATATATATATATATATATATATATATATATATATATATATATATATATATATATATATATATATATATATATATATATATTATAAATTTTAAAAATATTTTTAAATTTCTTACTGAAATCTGAATCACAGTAGGTAGAGTAGTGTTGTTGAAGTTAATACAGAAGTAGGTGGTTAGAGAAAATTTGGCATAACATGCTCCCACCTCTTGGCTGATTAGCTGTTTGTGGTAATGTGGGAAAGCGGGTATCTGGGCACCAGGACTGCGGGTTCCTTTTTTGTGGCACGGGATGACATTCCTTCAAGGAGGACGCCGCTGTCGCTGCCCCCAGCCACCCGGGTCTAGGGCCGCGGCAGTGAAAGTTTTCTTCATTGTATATCCACCTCAGACTTATCTTTAGGTAATTACTGCAGTTGTTTTTGTCACTTGTAATGACATATTAATTGTTCCTTTAGAGTGTACTGCTTGTATTACTCCTGGTGTGAGTGAAACTGACAGTCTAAAGTGTGGATGGGCGTTTTTTTGCAAGGGTGTGTTTGTGTATAAGTGGGTGTGGCTGTTTGGTTCATGTGTGTATGTGGACGTAATATGATTCAAAACTGCCTCAGGATACTGTGGGAATTGCAAACCAAAGTTCATATATATATTTGGGTGACAGATTCTAATCAAGGGCTAATATATATATATCTCTCTCTCTCTCTCTCTCTCTCTCTCTCTCTCTCTCTCTCTCTCTCTCTCTCTCTCTCTCTCTCTCTCTCTCTCTCTCTCTCTCTCTCTCTCTCTCTCTCTCTCTCTCTCTCTCTCTCTCTCTCTCTCTCTCTCTCTCTCTCTCTCTCTCTCTCTCTCTCTCTCTCTCTCTCTCTCTCTCTCTCTCTCTCTCTCTCTCTCTCTCTCTCTCTCTCTCTCTCTCTCTCTCTCTCTCTCATTTTTTATCTTTGGATAGTGTTTTTAATGTTGTTTTAATGTGGAGTATTTTGTATACTGAAGGAAAAGGAACCTGTTAATATTAATAATCACATGTGTAAGTGTTGCCTGATAACTCTGAATGTCACACATCCTCAGTAACACCCTCTTCAAGGAAGGGTTATTTAGTCCATGGAGAGTTCTAATATACAGTTCCCATTACCAGTAAGTGAATCATGCAGACTTCGATTGTTAGGCAAATGTTATACAATAATACTGGTTACACAAATTCATATTGGCTATACTAACACTCATTTTTCTTGCTGAAAGTCTCATCACACCCTTGCATCTGTTACCTAACAATCTTTAGGTG
Source organism: Eriocheir sinensis (assembly GCF_024679095.1). Classification (NCBI taxonomy): domain Eukaryota; kingdom Metazoa; phylum Arthropoda; class Malacostraca; order Decapoda; family Varunidae; genus Eriocheir; species Eriocheir sinensis. The sequence continues at coordinate 22,817,833 of NC_066519.1, forward strand.
CTAGGTATAATTTAGGTGTTGTGGCTTACATCATGGAAAAGTGATCCTCTCTGTCACAGCACTTGCCTGTGACACCATAGTGCATGGAGAGTTGGCTCTGAGGGGATAAAGCCCACTCATGCAGGATGAAACCATCTTCTAATTAGATGACCAGGGTTGCCCAAAGAACAGGTTCAGTGTTGGGTTATCATATCTGATTCATGCCAAGATTGCAGATTAATTATAGTCACAATGATTATAAAAACCTTTTTCTGTGGAACATTTAACAGGTTGTTTTCAAGTTTTAATGAAATTCTTACCTTGATACCCCAGAGCAGATTGGGTCTTAACATTTTAGTTTATATGCAGAAAAGGGAAACTGATATCAAGAGGAGACAAATATTCAGTCTAGTTATAGAATGTCATGATGAATTTGCATGAACTCAAGTAGTAATATATAAATGATAACATAATTAAATTCAGACTTCCAATACTTAATATTTTTTGTTATACTGCTAAAAGTCATACCTTGAGTGGTTGTCTGGCTGGAGTGCCCTGCTTGTAGTGCCTGGCCAGCCTCCTTTTTGCTCCTGGATGCTCAGCACAGTGGTTGGGGGACTACTGTGTGCTTATGTTTCCACCTCAGTTATCAAAAGGAATATGGTGGCCCTGAACAGGTCTGCATATGGCTCCTTCCTTTCATAATCAGAATGTGGTGTTTGCTGTATTCGGCCATTCCTTTCAGATAATGACTTTCCATGTTTCTTATGAGGTGGCTCAGGCATTATAACGCACTTACTACATGAGCTCCAATGGCATGTATCTTGTGACTAAGATTTGATGGCACGACTGTTTTCCCTTAATGGCTCATTTAGCATTACCTTGAACACCAGGGATCTGATGCACCCAGTCCACTCCCTCTCATGAAGACCTTTATATTACTTTACAAAACCTTCTAGCTGTGTGAACAATTTATGGATTATATTGTAATATGATAATATTTGTTGTTGGGAAAAAATATTAGTGCATCCCAGTCAAATAAATCAGGTGTGAACTGTGTCATTGATTCTGTAATTGAAAGTACCACCAAGAGTGGATATTTTTTTCCATATAAGAAAGTACATTTCCATAATATTCATGATTCCATCCATCCTTACAATAGTTGGCTTCTAATGAAGGTTAGAATACAAATATATGTATAAGTATAGGATATGTAGGGCTGTGTCGTTGTCAGCCTTGTCTCTCTGTGTGTCCAAACTGCACTTGTCTGAAAAAATGAGTAGCAAGTCAGTAGTAGGGGACTCTGCCCTTCCTGTGTGTGTGGTGTGTGTGTGTGAGAGAGAGAGAGAGAGTGGGTGTGGGTGTGGGTGTGAATGAGTAAGTGAGTGAGTGAGAGAGAGTTCCTTGATCAAATTTCCCCCATCAACATTGGAAAGCGTAAGGTATTCCACACTATTTGCCATACAAGGGAGCAAGTGAATTGGAATGTGGTCCTGGCATTATGAAAACATTTTTGTCAACAGTTTGGCAGCGAAAATGCCAGTACCAATATCAAGTGAACAAGAAGATACCATTACTTGTGGGACTGACACTTGGCCTGTGGCACCCTCCCCTACCCACACTGCAATGCCACTCATTATTCTAAACACTCTACAGAGAATAAAGCACAAATAAGAATTGATGTCCTGGTCCCACTGGTGTATTAGATGTATTCTTGCATACACATTCATCATTTGGACAGGCAGACAGACAAGTAATAGTGGTTTGCTTATATGCATGTGTATATGTTGCTTTCAGTGGCATATCATAATTTTAGCCATAATAAGCCCATTTATGTCATTGTGTGTTGTGGTGTGTATGTATATATAATAGTATATGGCCAGGTAGTACTTAATAATCATGTACAGTGGATGTGGAGAGCCAGCCTCTCATGAAAGGAGTGGACAACTATAGGTTCCTGGTGTTTAAGGTGTGACACTTTTGCTGTATTGGTGCCCCCAGGGGCAGCCGTCTGAATATTCACGTCTTCTTTGGTTTGAACCAAAAGTTCATAATACAATACACTCTGTGTATGATTATCAACAGTCCAAAGAAGATTGCAAGATAATTTTAATTTGTAATTGACTTCAGTTGCAGGTCAATATTACTTACGTGTTACTTGATAGAATACATATTGTAATATAAACAGAAAGATACAGAACAAACACTTTACGGCATGCAAATTCATCACCTTTCTCTATTACTATTTTTTTCTGATTCCAGCTTCTGTCATATGATTTTTAAAATTATATTGGAGAAATTAAGTACTACTTAATTTAATGGGCTATCAAAGCTAAGGTCTGCAGAAAAAAAAACATGGATGAGGTATGTTCCCACATTACTGGTCCTATGTATCAGAAACATACTTGATCAAGGTTTTCAGAAATGAGTAACTTGTTACTCCATTGGGAAACTTAAGAATGCAAAGGTATCGCTTGTGTGATGCAGACTATTAAGGAATAATGTCATGAGTCACAGTTAGCTCACTGTCCATTATACACCAGAATAATGACTGAATATACTTAAACTGAAGGACTATTAAAAGTACATGTATTAAAACCAGTTCATGGAATAAATTAAGACATATTGAAGGGAAGAGTTATTTGGCAGGAACTTATGTATTTTGTGAATTGCTGCCAGAAACAGACTGGGCTGCTGGCTTTCTGGGGAAGGTTTCAGTGGAACCTTAAAGATAAACCTTTATACATATTTTAGATGTGAAATCACAAATGGGAAAGGACAGGAAAGTATGTAGCATAGCATCTAGTACATTTCAGGAGACAGGTAGAAATATATATAATAGAATTCTATCAAGACGCTGAAGGTAGCAATAGTAGCTCTACATGTTTATTTATAAATTATTAGTAGTAATAGTATTCCTATGGGTATTAGTAGTAGTATTGTTAATATTATTTACTCCTTTCCTTACTTGAGGCATCCTATATCCTTACTTTTACACAAATACACACTTAATTATTATTCCATATATCAGTTCTTATTCATACTGTTTTCATACATTTTCTCTTCTTATAGCATTGAGATGGAAACACAGTCTTTATTTTATAAAATACAATCATTCAGTTTCATCATAAACACTTCATAAATTCATATATTTAACTACTGTAGCTAAAACTCATCATCTGTAAACATTGTTTGTATAAAATAACTAGTGTTGAATGTCCACCACACTTTTTTTTTTTTTTTTTTTTTATACTTGCACATTTAAACATACACAATTTGTTACCACACTCATATGTTAAAACTTTTGTTTGGTATTCCCACTTTCACTGATCCTAACCTCCCTAATAAGGCATTTATGTGTGTGTTTGTGTGTGGATGTGGGTGTGTGTGTGTGGGTGTGTGTGTGGGGGGGCAGTTTACATGCTATTGTATATTATTTTGTAGTTGTGAATATTTTGAAATTAACTGTATTGGCATAAGGAAATATTTTCATAATTTTGCACAAACTTGTGAATAATACTGTGAACAAAAAATATGATTTGCACACTTTTATATTTTTTCTTAAAATATAGTGTACGACTTTATTTATCTTAAAGACCTAAAAATTGCTTAATTGGTATGAATTCAACTCAAAGCTTCAGGTTATGGTCACAAGAGTAGTTCACAAATCTTTCATTCTGGTGTGATCTTGTGAGTGTGTGATAGCTGTTCATCACTATTATACAGTCTGAGGGACATCCAAGTGTAGCTGGTGCCAAAATATGTGCCAGCAGATGTTTCTATTAAGATAATGGTGTCACTGATTTTTTTTTAATTCAGAATTTATATCATATACTTAAATCTCTTCATTCTTGACTCCCACTGTCTGCTGGGACAGGCAGTTAAACTTACTGAGCTCTCTAAGAATCTCCAGGTTCTGAAAAGAACAATGTAGCATCACAGGTTTTGTTCTTCATCATCATACCTTTGAGGAAAACATAAATATGAAATTGATCTCATAAAATGATCGTTTGAAAAATAATGATGAGGGTTCTACTGTAATTGCCAGTTAATGCTGTGATAGTGTAGAGGTTTTTGTTTTTTTAGTAACATGTTCAAAATTAATTGCAATTAAAGCTATTCAAAAGTTCTGATACATATAAGATATTAATCACAATGTAAAGAGGACATTTCAAAAACACGATTCATATTACTATGACTAATGTCATGTTTTGTTATTTTGTGTATTTTAGAAGAGGTTGAATGTCTTGTGTACATATTTATTATTTTGATGCATATGAAGCTATCAAGACTTGTGGAAACATTATATAGAAGTATCAAATTAAAGTTTTTTTTCTTGCAAGTAGAATCTAAATTATTTGTAGTGTTTAGTGTGTAATGGCAAACTTTAGATGTACTTATGTACTATTTCTTATCAGGAACAAAGGAAACACCAAGTTGGTCAGTTTGTTGCTCCTTACATTTAGATTCATAGAGCTTGCCCAGGGTGTGCTGCCTCTCGTTTAGTTCCCTTGGTCCTCTTCGTCATGCACCACACATGGCTGAGACAGGCACAATGGAGCTAAAGGAGGACATACTTCAGGCTTCTTTTGTACGTGTACATATATATATTTTTTTGTGTGTGCAATTATACTTTTGTTACTTCACTGTTTTCAAGTGTCAGTACGTGTTGCATTTCACGATAAGACCTGAAGCATGGCGGAGTGGGTGGTGTTCAGTGGTGAATGTCCCCACCAGTGCTTGGCAGTGTTCTGTGTTTGTTCACCATAATGGTCAGTGCTTTTGTGTGAAGAGGTTCACTCTGAACGATAAATATTTTGGCTTTGTACAATATGTATACTTCATAATTTGAATTAGCTCTAATGTAGCACTCACAGAATGAAAACATACTACGTAGTTGAAACTTCTCCATTACACAAAGAAACATGGCACCAGTTTAGCAGTGGTTTGTCCAAGGAATGGCTTGATGAATGCAATTCATGTACAAACTTGCCAACATTTCTTTTCTGATATTTCAAATGAATACAAACAAAATTCAGGAATTTTCATCTGTCTGTCTCTGTCTTTGCTGTCAAGTTCCCTCCTGGAAGCCCTAGTAACACTTATATTTTGATATTCTTTTTGGAGAACCTTAGGGTAAAGTACCATCATCATACTTCTTATCTAACTTAGCAGCAGTGGCGTGAAATTTCAATGAGATGGGTGGATGACTTGCATCATTGCATGTTGATGTAGCTGAGGTCCATCACAAGCTGACCTAGACATGTCCAAGAAAATAACTTCACTATCTTATTATTCTTTGTGGTGTTGTGTTGATACTGTTTAAGAGATGGAACATCTTCAGTTGTTAGATATATTAATGTTCTGCTTAAACAATATGTTTGTGGTCCAAAATGTCACTGCTATATGTCATTACTGTTGCCTGTTTCATGGTATCATGTCACATCAATTTTGTGTTGGGTGGAAATCAAAGGAATGAGGAGGTGGAGCTGTACGACATACATACTCCACCCCACTGGGAGAGTGGTGGAATGCTAACAGAGGACTGTACTGCATGTTGTGTGTGTGTACATCCACTTGGTCCCTCACTGGGTCCACACTGGCATAATGAATCTGTCACTCATTTGTTTACTTTAAGGTACACAATTTATCTGGAAGTTGCTGGGCGAGGTTTGAGTTTAAAAGTACGAAGATTTCTGTATAAAAGGATGAAACTATGTACTGTATGCTCGTCATCCCTTCATTTTGTAAAAACTTAATTTTTTTGCTGTACAGTGAAAACTATTATTTTTCTAGTATAAACAGCTGTAATGGGCCCAGTTCAGCAACAAGATGAGGATGTATTACTGAATTTATCTTGTCTGTCACTCTTTCTCACTCTGGTCTGGAGTGTGAGGCAGCGAGGTGAGGTGCATGGGCAGAGCCACAGTCTGGTATGGGAGTGAGCGGGTCTCTGTACTTAAGGATGCTGTGAAAGTGTTGATCCTGTCCATTTCCTGTGTATTCTCTTTCTCTGCATTGACTTGTGCACTCTGAATCTCTTGTCATTACAGCATTAACATGTACTACTGTATTTGCATCTCTTGAAAGGAATGCATCATGTCATTTTATAGCATGTCCTTCAGTACTTAGGCCTAATATGTGCCTATCATATAAATATATTTAAAAGTGAATATATGAATACATGAAGATATATTGTATTTAAAATTATCAATACAATCATCATATCTACCCTCCAGTAACATAGTTATTGATATATATACAGTATATCCATAGGTTTACCAATGCTGGCAGTGTTTATTGAGTACCAGTCATTACATATGTTGGCCAGAAGTCTGTAAATGTCTCTATTAGTGTTCTGGTGTGTCCAGCACATCCCAGTGGCTCCTCTTTGGTGACTGATGATTGATCTTGTAGGTCGAACTATTGTTACAGTTTATATAAGTATTGGTGCTTTTTTCAGTGTTATTCACCCAAAAGTGTGTTTGTCAGGGCACTGCCACAGCCCACTCGTGTGCATTTTGTATTGGTGGTTGGATTGGCAGAATTTTTATTGTTTGAGCCATGTTTTCTGTTTGTGATGTAACAGTAACTACTACTACTACTACTTAAACAACAACATAAACACACAGACACATATCGTTCTTAGTGTTTGAGGTCATGTCACGTCCTTTGTGTTGTTTGGTCAGTCAGTCAAGGAAAACACTTGCCATGGCTGTCCGGGAGACTCACGCTCCCCTTGTTTGCAGATTTCGATAGGTCCATTTATTTTATTGTTGTGCAGAGTATTTCCTCAAGTATCCTTTATTATGGGTCACACCTGAGTGTGCATCCCACTGTAAAGATTGTTTTTAGTATTGCGTGAGACTTTTATTCTCTTCCTTGTACTATCCATTTGAAGAAAAGTCCATTTTGTTTTCCAAAAATATATTTAAACCTAGTCCATGGACAGTTTAAAGCTTCAGTATGTATATACAAAATGACAAATATATCATTATATTAAATATAAAGTACAGTTCATATGTGTTTTACTTTACCTTTGATCAAGATCACTGAGCTACTTTGGGTGTGATTTTTTTTTTTTTCATTGATTGATTGATTATTATTTTTAGGAGATAGATATACGGTGGCATCTACATTTGCACTCCTTCCCTTAATATCCTAACATAGACTTACTGTATTGTGGTGCAACAATATGTTATTGCTAAGGCCAGAAAATATCATGGTGGTAAATTATCGCTAACATTAATGTGGCGGCTCCTCGAGCAGCCTCGATCGGGCTGGTCCGTGCGCATTGCGCTTCTGTTTTCTTACATATGATGTTGACATAGATATGGTACGTCACGTATAAGTAAACAAGCATGCCATGATTACTCTTACTTTAAAATGTAGTAAAACAATAAAATTACTTGAACTAAGTGATACAATAAGAACCAATGGATGTGCACTGCGCAATGACGCCTGCGCAGTGCGTTAGATCCACGCGGCGCCTTGCGGGCACTGGTGGGCACGTGTGTGTTCCTCCACAGCCTGGGAGCAAAGGTAAAGGACGGTGGAATTGAAGTGTACGGGAAACATCATTAGCTACATGTTCTTGAAAAAGGAGACTCCACAGCCTCGATTTATGCGCCCGGTGCGTTGGAGAAAGCGTTGAGGCGCGTGGCGGCGTTGAGGGTGGGCGGACCAGGCAAGAGGATGTGCTCTTTGTTGATCTGTTGATTGTAATTCTTTACTCCCCTTTGAGTCCAGCCCTAGTGAGTGGCTCGTCACCACCTAAACCCTCGCTGGAAACATCTAGGTGTGTGTTACCCCGGAGGTCATGTAGCAGACGAGCAGTATTTTGAGAATTGCCTTTTCTCATTTAGGTAAATTGATGCTTTGTTTTTCGTGGTATTGTTGGTATTACCGGAAATCAGCTACGAAAGTGCTACAGCGATTATACCAGGACTTTAATTGTGTGTATTATATCAGGACTGTGTGGAGGAAAGACGCGTTCCAGGGGCCATGCCAGCTGAGTGGTCTGTGCTGCAGTATTTGTTGTCGTTTACTTCAGTTTACCATTCCGTGTTTGTCTGTATACCAAACAGTGCACGATTTTTGTCCAGGAGTCCTTGTGCAGTTCGGCATGATGGGTTAGTGTCTCCAAACGAATATCAAAGACTTCATATAATTCTTGTTTTGTGTTCATATTTAAGTTAAGAATTTTCAGGAAACCATATGGGAAATCACTTGTGTATCTTGTGTTACATAAACACCATAATGGAGTGTAGTAGATTGAATAGCTTGGTATGGGTAATTACAAAGCCACATAGAATCCTTTGTCTCATCTTGTTTTGGTTGTTTACAGACCTCCAAGTAATTCTTTTGTGGACAATATAGCTCTCATCTCCTACCTTGAGTCTGTTTGTGAGGATACAGAACTTATTCTGGCTGGGTATTTTAACCTACCTTCCATTGATTGGTCCTCTGACGTTCCTGTTGGTAGTTCTTTACTTGGCGAGCAATTTCTTGATTTTTTTAGCTCTGGGTCTTATACAGTGGGTCAAGCAGGCTACTTATCTTCAATCTAACAATATATTGGATTTGATCTTTACCACTGAAAATGACAGAATATCAAATGTTAATTTGATTGACCCCTTTTCTGGCTGTGACCATTTTCCAGTAATATTTGACTATCTATTTTGGGTTAAGATTCGTTTTTAGTACCGTGCCAGTATCTCATTACCTACCTTATGAAACATCAGTAGTTTTTCATATATCTTTTCTACAAACCTTCAACAGTCATGGAAACACTTTGAAAAACTTTTTTTTTACTCTTGAAAATAGGGGATAGTGTTTTCGAAAGCGCATCGCCTCCTCTGGAGGCGGCCGCAGCAACGCTGCAGCCGGTGTTGCAAGAAATACCTCCTCGTTGAAGTAAGTCACATATACATGTGGGGGGGGGTTTAGAAGGGGGGGTTGAGGGGGGCACAGCCCCCCTGTTAGTAGGTCATAAAGTCCGGTTGGATTAGTTTAAATATGCTCCCCGACCCTAAACCCTCTGCGAGCTATTTTATGGCGGCGGCGGCTGCAGGGTCGCCGCCAGAGGAAGCGACACGCTTTCGTAAACATTATCCCCTATTTACAGGAGTAAAAAAAGTCCTTGAGTTGGATTTTCAAAGCATTTCCATGACTGTTGAAGGTTTGTAGAAAAGATATATGAAGAGATAGTGATGTTTCATTAAGTAGCTAATGAGATACTGGCACGGTACTAAAACGAATCTTTACCTTATTTTGTCCCCTTGAATCTAGCCCAATGAATTCAAAGAATGAATATGATTTTTTCAAAGGAAAGTACAGTTTAATAAACAAACATTTCAAGGACATTGAATTTGTGGGATTAGATATTGATCAGTCTTATTAGAGATTTAAGTGTTTATTGTTCAATACATTCCACCGCTTTATTCCCAAGAAACCAGGTCCCTGTTCACTAAAGCCTCCTTGGACCACAAGCATACCTAATGATATCAAACGTCTTAAACGGCAGGCTTGGCTTAACTATAAAGATGCTCGTTCTGTGTTTGGCAGATCATCTCCTATTGCCTTAAGGTTGTGGTATGTTTTTAGTCGTTTATCCCTGGCATTCAAAGAGATTGTTCATCAGTCTGTCATTAATTATGAAAATCTCTTGTCTCTGCTGGTCACCATGATGTGAAGCATTTTCACACTTACCTCCGTCATAAGAAGGTTCAGTGTCCGACAGTTGGGCCGTTATATAGTGAGGACGGATGGCGTGTTGAGGCTGCAGATATGGCAAACCATTTCGTTGGGGCTTTTTTCACCATATTTTCTAGAGAGTTCTTGTTTAATCCTTATGCTTTACAGCAGTGTGATAATAAATTTATATTCATCGTCTATAGTTTTGATATTTTCAAATAGTGAATATTTTGGCTCATTTAAAACCTTCTGCTTGTTCTGGCCCTGATGGTATTCCTTCAGTCTTTTTTAAAAAATGTGCCCCTTCTATTAGTTACCCTCTGTTGCTATTATTCAGAAAATCTCTTTCATCAATGCGTCTCTCCTCAGACTGGAAAAATGCTGATGTAATTCCACTATTTAAAGGGGAGTTCATTCTGATCCTCTTAATAACAGACCTATAAGCCTGACATCTGTGTGCTCAAAATCTTTTGAGAGAATTATAGTCTCACAATTGTCTGCCCATTTGGAACAGTCAATTACTTTCACCTTATCATTATGATTTTAGATCAGGCAGGTCAGTGTCTGAGCAATTATTATACACTTATGACTATGTTACTGATCACTATGATTCAGTGTATGTTATATATTTTGACTTTAAGAAGGTGTTTGATGTTGTCAACCATAGACTGTTACTTCAGATGTTAGCTAGCATTGGAGTTGAAGGATGTTTGCTGGGTAGCATTGGAGTTGAAGGATGTTTGCTGGGTAGCATTGGAGTTGAAGGATGTGTGCTGGGTAGCATTGGAGTTGAAGGATGTTTGCTGGGCTGGCTGAGTGATTACTTGACTGGGAGGGAAATGAATATGGTTGGGCATGGCTGTGAGTTATCAAGTTGAGATTGGTAGCGGTGTCCCACAGGGTTCAGTGATTTTGTCTCTCTGCTGATAACCTCGTTACTTTTAGCCTCGGTAATATCAAAATCTGACCATTTAATTTCCCATCTTCATCTGCAGAGGGATATTAATCTACTTTTCAATACAAGTAGATCTTGGGGTTTGTCTTTTTCAATTGGCAAATGTGTCAGAATGAACTTTCGTAGAAGTTTCCAAGATGCACCTGCTCTCTTGCAGTACTTCATTGGTGAGCAACCTATTTTAGATGTTGACAACCACAAAGATCTTGGGGTCAGAATTGATTCTTCTCTCAAGTTGCATCTTCATGTGAGAGAGATTGCAGGCAAAGCTATAGTCTGTTCACTTAAGCTAGATTCCTGGCACCTAGGCAGGTTGGTAAGCTTGCAGCTGATTGGCTGCTCCGCTCTCCCGCTAACATTCATGTCGGACCACATCTTGCATGCTTGAGTGAGACATGTTTCTTTATTATATGCCATAGCTCAACTCATATACGAGCAAGCCAGTTTTGGTTGACACCATCAGACCCAGCAGTGACTGTAGAATCAAAATGTATTTTAAAAACTCGACAAAACAAAAAAGAAAATGGTATAATGATGAGTTGAACTGTGAAGATGTTAAAAAAAAAAAATTTATAACATGTTTTAATTATGCTCACTATTTTAAACAGTTGTTCATTGACTGCAGAAATATATTATTACATGACGTAGGAAAATTTCTCATGAACATGATAGTGTGATGAGAATGCAGATGAAGCTCCACATATTGAAAACACAGGGTTGTTTATAGCAACATGTCACTTGCCCCAACCATCATGGCGCGCGCGACACTCATTTTTTTTTAACATCATACAGGGTGTCTCGCGCGCCGTGATGGTTAGGGCGAGTGAAAATGTTGCTATAAATAACTGTGTTTTCAATACGTAGAGCTTTAACTGCATTCTGATCACACTATTGTGTTCACGAGAAATTTTCCTACGTAATGTAATTATATATTTCTGCAGTCAATGAACAACTGTTGAAAACAGTGAGCATAAGTAAAACATGTTATAAACATTTTTTTAATGTGCGTGTGTGTGTGTGTGTGTGGGGGGGGTTTAAACCACATTTTTTTTCTTTCAGTATTTTTATTCCAATAATTCTATCCGTATATACATATGAGTTTGAAAAGGAATTATATACAGATTTGGAGATGGATTTTTTTTTGTTTTTGTTTAAACCACATAGTGTGTGTCACCTTAAACAAAAGGATACAAGGTATCACTGCCCTGTGTGTCCAGGTCAACCAGGATTGTGCTCAGTGGTTCACTACCGTAAAAGGCTCACACCTGATGATGAGCCACAGCCAAGCACAAGTGGCACAAGACCAAGATAAAAATGTAAAAACATTGGGGACTGAAAGGGTTAACCCAGTGCAGAAAATTGACAAAATATTCAAGTATTATTGAAATTGAAGGTAGGCATCATTTGGTGAAAAGAACTTGTCTCCGTAGCCTCTTGCATAAGGTTGTTGGAGAGGGCAGTGAACAGCAGCTGGCAGGTTGTGGGCTGTGGGGGAGGAAAAGGGGACATTGCATAAGTATGTGTTGTTGTTTATGTACATTATAATACATTCTCTAAGACCTTTTTTTATCTATGAAATTATAAACTTATGTAAACTTACTATTTTGTTGAGTGTCACTCCAGTAATTTATTTACTACACCTTGTATAGTTTTCACAACAGAGCAAAGTCAAAATTGTCTTAATTCAGGTACATAAAGCAGTCATGAACCTAAACTACCTTACTTTGTGTATATATATATATATATATATATATATATATATATATATATATATATATATATATATATATATATATATATATATATATATATATAGAAGGAGGAGGAACTACATTTAGCGGAAGCTGATTGGTTTACTAACTTTCAAAAGTTAGCGAAAACGCTAATCAGCTAACGAAAAAGTTAGCTTCACTAATTAGCGGTTTGCGGAACCGTGCTGACCACTGATTACTCGTTACATGTATTTATGTTTGGAATAGAAAAATGTGAATATATGGCATTCTATTGTTTTCAATGGATTTTGTTGTCTTTAACATTGTTGTATATCAATTACCTACTTGCCGAAAGGAATGCATGGATTGACAATTTAGGAGAGGTGCTGAATGAGTTTCTTTTCCAAGAAGGAATGGACCATAGATATACATCCACAAGGAAGATAACCTGTGGTAACCCAGATGCCACAATGGGCCTCTGTCCTTGGGTAATGGGGGTTCCTCCCACTACACACTTACTGTGGCAGAGATGAGCTTCAAGCCAAACATAGTTATAACATATGCTGCAACTTTGTATCTTAATTACTTACATCTTTACATTATGTTAAACACTCATGATAGGGCCTGTTTGTATTTTATAGCAACACTTTTTGACTGACTTATGATGTCTTCCAGAGCTCCACTTAATAGTCTAGAGAGTTTTGCTAGAGTCCAGGTTGACATTGGTTCATCAGAACAGCACGTTGATTATCTTAAGCCACTAGGCCGAAGATTGTCAGCTTGTAGCAGTAGCCAGGACTTGAACCCAAGATAAGTTTGGCTTCACTCTTGTGAATAGTGCATCAGCTGCAAACTTTTAGGCTGCAGCTAAATGGGCAGCAGGCAGGTACAGTAGCTGGAGACACACATTTCTGCTGCTATGAGCTGACAATTTTCAGCCATTGTGGAGTGGCTAAAGATGCACCACGTGTTGTCCTGATGAGGACCTTAATAAACTCGAGGATTATGTGGAGCTCTGTGGAGCAGTATGGTCAAAACAGAATGGCACCACTATAAAATATAGCCTTGCGGACCACCAGGTTCCATCAAGAAGCCTACTCGCACAATGGGCAGGTAATAATTAAACCTGTAGAGATAAATGGTATAGGTGAAATAAATAATATCCAGTATTTAAAATCTCCACATCTGGAAGTACCTGTAGTTTGTGCTTCTTGCTCACAATATTGGTAGGTAGAGCAGGGGATTCTCTCTCACTTCAGTAATTAGGATGTGGATAACAGATTTATCACTACTTGGTATAATCGGTAACTTTGGCCAACCCAACTGTACCTGCAAATGGCATTGCTTTAGTGGAAACTCATTTAATCTTATGGACTGAAAATGGCATACAAAAATAAAAAATGAAGATATTGGTATGAATGTATTTTCATTATCCCTCAATGATAGCTAAATGTAGATTAGTGACTATTCTTCTATTGTTAGCTCGCAATTAGAAACAAAGCTGTTGTTTAACCCTTTCGTTGCTAAACACTCGCAGCGAGCATTAGGCGTATTTGGTGGTGGTGCTAAACGCTCGCTGCGAGCTCCAGCCGCACTCAAATCTCCCGCGAATGAGTGTTCCAACACTATTTCTCACAACACAGGATTGCCAATTGAGTGGGTTCTTCACTAAATTTGATGGAAAATCATATCAGCCCAGCAAGGCAAACCTACGGACAAGTAACTGGTGGATGTTCTTGCCCAATATAGCGGCATTTTTGCATAGCTTCACCTATCACCTGACTCATTCTTTGACCAAATAGTTGTAAATATTGCAGTTGGCAATACTTCCTTGCCTGAATCTCACGGACAGATGTCCGCAGTTCCCTCAATATGACTGATCATCGTGCACGCACTGAGGTAAGTGTTAACATTCAACACTCCCTGAATGTGCATGTACATTCGCAAGAGAGGCATACATAACCGACTCCTATAGATCTGGACCTCCTCTTTCCAATGGTGTTTTTTGTTTTTTTAGCTGTGATGAATAGTTTTTGAGATACAGAGGTTAAAAGATTGGGCTGTCTGACCACGCCTGAGGGGATAGTCGCGTCTCGCACCATGCACAAAGAAAGGGTTAAGAATGCTTCTGATTCGACCATAGCTTGAGTCAGCCAGTATCCAACACAACTTGCGTTTAAACTGACCTATTCCACACTATAAGAATTCTTCTTTGTACCTCACCTATGCCTTGTGTCTTCCAATAATTACTGTACAGGTAACTCTCGATTTACACGAGTATCGTGTCCTTGAAGAGTATAGATGGGAAGAGCAGCCTGAGAATGTATACAAAATGACAATGCAGATGATTTTATGTAATTAAATCTATGATGATGAATGCAAATCTAAGGACAAATAAGGACTAATATTATTGTCTGACAAAAAAATGTATAAATAAAAAAATGACAATTTTTAAGATTAAAAACTGGGAATTTCTAGGATGAAGCTTTAATAAAAAATTTTATATAGGCAAGCAAAACTTCTTGAAAATATAATGGAAATGCAAAGAAGTTAACATGGAGTGGGATATGTGGCAAGGGTAGGTACAAACCTCCATAGATGCAATTTGTAAACTCCACCATAGGGGCACAGCTGCACCCACCACTAAGGAAGTGATGTCATCCCCAAAAAGCCTGAGCCAATCATCTACAAGAGAAACATATGGTTTGTGAGACTTTATATAGAGTATATGTATATATATGCTACAAATATTTACTGTAATTGATGAAGTAACCATTGGTTACTGAACCTTTGTGGTTACAATACACAAGACCTTTAGAATTAAAAAAGGGGTGGCGACACAATATCCACAAAATTATTCACAACTTGCTTTGAAAAAGTAGTTAAGAGCTCAAAGTGGAATAACATGGGAATTAAGAACACCTTAACCTTAACATTTTTTGATTTGCAAATGATAGTCTTACTAACTAGGTGGGTCTGAGGAAAACTTAAGAGAATGATTGAGGAACTTGTCTAAAAAAGTAGGCATGAAGATGAATAAAACAGAGGTAGTGTTTAATGATCAGCTGACAGGAAAACAAATAACTTCTGGGTATGAAACACTTGAGAGTAGAGGAATGCACTTATCTAACACAAAAATTACTGCAAACACAATCACAAAAAAATAAATCAAAAAGAGGAATGGGATAGAATACTTATGGTAAACATGTCATGAATAGCAACCTGCCACTCCCTGAAGTGTACCAACAATGTATCCTCCCAGTCCTAACATATGGTTCAGAAACTTGGTACTTCACAAAATATTTAGAGAAAGTGAAGAAGTGCATAAAGAAGAATGGAGAGAAAATGTTGGGCATAATATGGAGAAACCAGAAATGAGCATCATGGATTAGACAAAACTAAGATTCAAAATATTCTAATGACTATTAAGAATAACAAATAGTGGCCCAATCATATGATGTGTAGAGATGATCAGATACAGTCAATTAAATAAGTCAACCAAGAATTTCTAGAAGTCAGGGCAGTCAGAAGACCAGGTGGGGAGACAAAATTAAAAGCATCTGCCAGAGCAGGATAGGGTAGGCTACCATCTGACAGAGAGGTGAAGAATCTTGGGAAAGGCCTTTGTCCTGCAGTGGACTAATAATGGCTAAGATGAGCTTGGTAGGTCAGAATAATTTGTTGCAGGTGTGGTTATGCAAAGATAGGTTAACTTAAGGCTTGGTTATATTGAAGACCCTCCATTTAGTGCATTTCTTTTCAAAGTTTTCCTTGTAATGCAAGATGAAAATTTAGGACATTTTCCATATAAAACAATTTGATTTTTCGATCAGATACATAAAGTGAATACTTAAATAAATTTTCAAATTTAACAATACTGATCTGTATACATAAAATGCAACTCTAAACTTATTCACCCAAAACTAGGTTTCCTGACTCACATGGCATGCCTCATATTTTTCCTTATAGTGCTTTGTCTATGAGCACTGCTGCCTGCGCCACCTCGATGCACAAGACTACAATCCAGACATATAAATTTATATTTATATGGTTCTGCTCTACTCTAGTCCCCTATGGTTTCTTAATCTTGTATGCAAGAATTAACTGGAATCACTGGTAAACTCTGCAACAGCCTTCCATAGTCTGTATCACCTCCATCCTATGACATGAATACTTTCAAAAAGGGATTATTTAGATACCTAACCAAAATTGTCATTTTCTTTAATTTTGTGGTTGAGCGGACTCCACAAAAATATCTCATCAGTCCCAAATCAATAAATCTCATCTACATATAGCATGAATTTCATTTACCAAATTTTTTTGGTACTTATCTTACATGAAATAGAAGGTCTACTGTAGGAACTTAGAATTTGGTTGTGCTAGGTTAAGTCAGGATAGTTTGTTGCAGGTGAGGTCCAGTAGGGCTAGGCTGAGCTAGGTTACATGACATTGTTTGGTTAGCAAAGGTATGGCTGTTATAGCTTGAGTTTGTTTGCACTAGGTAAAGTTGTTGTCAGGTTAGTTTGCTGTGGTGGCTTGATTACATTTTCTTCCTTTTGGGAGGTTTGACATCTGGATAATTGAGGACAGGCTTTATCACAATATAATTACTGAAGGATTCTGTCAGCTTGGTTTGGTATGGGTTATGCTACAGTAAGGATTGGTTGACTTAAAAAGAAAATACAAACAATTCACTAAATCTAACCTTCTTTGGGCTCTCCTACTTCATTAAGATTCAAACCTGCAAGTTTATCACTCAAACTTACGTGAAAACCACTAGAAAGCAGTACTGCCATAGCCACTCCAAGTCAGTCATGGCAGGAACAAGGGCTGAGGGAGGCACAGACAGGAAACTTTGCCATCGACAAAGTGGGCCACAGCAACAGCCCTCCTCTTCTTCTTGTCACCTTGTATTACTTCACAGTCCATCTGCTTCTTGCTTGGTCCTTTCTGTTTTCTGCATCAGGAGAGCAGAGACTGAGAGGAACACAGAAGAGGATGCCACGGACTAAGTGCGCAGCAACAACAAAAATCTCCTTCTTGTCGCCTCTATCATCTTGTATCCCTTCACAAATACATCTGCTTCTCTCTTAGTCTTTTCTCCTTTGCAGCTAACTTTGCCAACATTTAGGTGAGGACTAGACCGTTTTTTCTTCTTTCTAATGAAGAACATCACTGAAAGGCATTTATTCTTTTGCAAAAGCAACTGTCCAGATACATACTCTAGTTATTAAAGTATTGAGACAATCTCTTGCTTTAGTAATTCACTGTAGTTATAAAGCTCAACTAGGCTCCAGGCCAAACTGTAGCAACCCTAGTTGTGGAAAGTCATCCATAGTAGATATGGAGCTCTAGTCTTTGCAATGGCAGCTCTTTAAGTGTTGTCATTTTTTTTCTCCACATTTGTACAAGATATTCTTGTTGTTTGGCTTAGTCAACTGGTGTGATAGACAGAAATGTTCCCACAGTTACGTGTTCAACACATGGCTGTTGTAAAGTGAGCGTCACAGTGTATTTTTTTCGGTATGCCGGGCAGTATTTCTTCTTTATCTTATATGATTAGTTTTGCATCTCCTTCACTTGACGCTTTTTCAGACAACTTATGCTTACAATCTGGTCTATATTACTACTGTGGAAAGACACAATTTAGAAGTGGGTCTTCATGTGACTGGCAATGTTTAGTGAGCTGATTCTTCTGGCTGAATTTTTTCCCACATTGTTGGCATTCGTAGTTTTTTACGCCAGTGTGTGTACGGATGTGTACATTAAGGGTACCTCTCTGGCTGAATTTCTTCCCACATTGTTGGCATTCATAATTCTTTACACCAGTGTGTGTACGGGCGTGTACATTAAGGGTACCCTTCTGAGTAAATTTTTTTCCACATTCTTGGCATTCATAATTCTTTACACCAGTGTGTGTACGGACATGTACATTAAGGGAACCCTTCTGTGTGAATTTTTTACCACATTCTTGGCATTCGTAATTCTTTACACCAGTGTGTGTACGGGCATGTACATTTAGGGTACCCTTCTGAGTGAATTTTTTACCACATTCTTCACATTCATAATCCTTAACGCCAGTGTGTGTACGGGCGTGTATATTTAGGGTACCCTTCTGGCTGAACTTTTTTCCACATTCCTTACATTCATAGTTTTTCACACCAGTATGTGTATGGGCATGATGGTTAAGGCCATTCCTTGAGGCAAATCGTTTACCACATACATGACACTCAAACCTCCCCTTTCCTTTGTAACTGGTATTACCAGCAGAAAGTTGCTTCTTCGGGCCAGCTCTGAGCCTCTTGCCACCCGTAACAGTCTGTTCCTGCTTGTCCTGGGCACTCTTGCTGCTGCTCAATGCTGCAACCTCCTCCCTGAGTACCTTCATCTTCAGTGTTTTAAGGGGTTGGTTAGGTAAAGGAGCCACAGGCTTTTGAGTCCCAAAGGTTCAAGTTGCTTAAGATTTTGTGGTATGATGTGTCTCTGGGATGCTAGGCACACCTGCTGCAGGCAGTCAGTCAGCTGGTGTTGTAGGAAAACAATGATGTTGTTGTGGGTGCTGATGGACTTCAGTTTCTGCGAAGGAACAGAACATGGGAGATATAGATATTGTGCGGTGAGTATTTGCTCATAGGCCAAGATATAATTTTCAGTATCATTACAAATATATTGTACTCCAGTAAATGTAATAGTAATGTTTTATGAATATTTGCAGACAGGGAAGAGATAATACCTGAGGGACTGTGTAATAGATATATTCATAACTTTCTGGGAGAGTAACCTAATTCATAAAAATAAAAATAGTAATACAAATCGTTTTTTCTATATACGTATAGTCAGTTTCATTCCATCTGTCCACTCGTGAGCATAGATGCGGCACATGCACATTACAAGGTGTGAGGGTTCTTTGTATATATTTAATGAAGAGATTTTCTATTCTCTTTTTTCTATTACTCTCTTGGTCCCACACGTCCTCTGCGTGTATCAAAACACATGAGAAATTAATCACAACAAGGAGAGGGTATTCCCCGGCTGCCTGGGATTGAACCCGCGACCAGCGTGACGGAAGAGCCACTCCTTACAGAGTCGGCCAAAGAGGTACCCCACTGGCTAAGTGGGTTATGTAAGGCTCGTTCATCAGGCCGTCGCCGCACTATATATATATATATATATATATATATATATATATATATATATATATATATATATATATATATATATATATATATATATATATATATATATATAAACATTCAACTATATTACTGAAGAAAGCTTATATATTCATCACACATAGCTAACGATATTAAACATATTAATTTTAAACCAATCATGAGCTACTATGTGCATGTGACACATCTCTCAAAATTCAAGTTTTGTGGATGGACAGATGAAATGAAACTGACTATAGTGTGTGAATGTCAGGGTTGGCTTGAACAAAGTCCAATTGGTATATGATTAGCCGATCAGTTTTACCCCCTTTTGATCGCAAAAGTTTTTCTCGAGAGATCCCCCTTGAATGAAAAAGTCAGCGGAAAATGAACTTTGAAACTGCGAAAACGTCATAAAAGAGGTTTCATAGAAAATTTTCTGGCTGTCCCCGGTGTGAAATCCGCTTCTTTCTAGGTTGTCGTATTTGCCTGGAATTCCATGATTCCCCGAACATTCCAACTATTTACAGAAGAAAAGTTGCTCATTTTATCACAGTGGAGTCGGTAAAATATAGTTTATAATCTCTGACCCAGAAACATACTGCTCAGTGAAACTCAAAAAATATTTTTTGTAAATTTTTGTAGTTTTTCATTTTGGAATGAATCTCATTGAATAAAAGTTGCAGGAACGCATCCTTGTAACTCTAATGTGAAATCAGATTTTTATTTGAACTGACCGTTTGGCTGGAATTCCATGATTCCCCCAAAATTCTAACTTTTTATTAGTGCGATGTACAGGAAAATTTATTGAAAAGTTGCTCATATTATCACAATGGAGTCTAAAAAATAGTTAATAATCTTTTACTCAGAAATTTACTGCCTACAGAGAGCCAAAGTTGCAGTGAAACTCGAAAAATATTTATTGTAAATTTTTAAGTTTTTTTCATTCTGGAATGAATCTCATTGAATAAAAGTTGTAGAAAATCATCCGTGTAACTCAACTGTAAAATCAGATTATTATTTGGACAGACCATTTAGCCGGAATTCCATGATTCCCCCAAAATTCCAACTTCCGCTTCCCACTCCTCTGAAATAGATATTGGTTCATCTAGAACATCACATATATCAGTGGAGGTGTCAAGATTACGCTTAGCATGCACATTACGAGCAGAAACTAAAGGAACACTGCCGAAAAAGGGCAGCTGAGGGAACAGAATTACTTTACAAGCGCCATGATGCGTAGGCAGGAACTGTAGACTATTTTTAGCACGGAATAGTGGTAGGGAATGTCGCAGAAACAAAAGAGGTGCCAGTTTGTCATTGAACATCGACAGAGACCTAGTTACACGCGCCCTTTAAATTCCGGAAAGCTTCTCACTCTCAGACGCTGGCGTCATACTTGTTGCACACGTCTGCAAGAATTATGACACAAGCGGCATTATCGTCATTAATGGGTTAAAGAAAAATACTACAAAATAGCTTAAAAGACTGCACACAATGAGCTTGACAATCCTATAAAAAAATCAGCTAAGAAGTATATTTTCAGCAGTTTTCATACTTTTAATGTTTTATCAGCAATGAAGGTATAAAAATATGGAAACAAAAAGCACCGGTAATACTTTATAAGAAGTCCACCTCCCCCTTTGCCACTCCAGTCCCCCCTACCTCCCAAGACAAGCCTGGGGAACTGTGGGGAACCAGGGTTTGGGGGGGGAAGCCAAAATCACTGAAAAATGGGCTTCCAAAATTTCCCTAGAAAAATCCCTAAATGAAGGAAAATTCCCTAGTCTCGAAAGTAAGGAAAGTACTAACTTTATAACCTAACAGCCCCCCTCGCCCCCCTGCTAACCAAGGTGGGGCTGCGCCCCCCTCTGGACCGCCCCCACACTTATGATGCGCCGGAAAATGTTTTTTTTGGTGGGGAGCATATTTAAACTACTCCAACCGAACTTTACGAGCTCCTAACCAAGGGGGGCTGCACCCCCCCTAGACCCCCCAATGTAAGGAATTTTCCTTAATTTAGTGATTTTTCTAGGGAAATTTTGAAAGCAGGGGGTCCAGGGGGGGCACAGCCCCCCTTGGTTAAGAGGGGGGTCGTTAAGTTCGGTTGGAGTAGTTTAAATGTGCTCTCCACTGAAAAAAGACCCACAATTTTCCAGCGCATCATACATGTGGGGGGGTCCAACCTTGGTTAGGGGGCTAGGGGGGCTGTTAGGTTATAAAGTTGGGATTTTCCTTACTTTCGAGACTAGGGAATTTTCCTTCATTTAGGGATTTTTCTAGGGAAATTTTGGAAGCCCATTTTTCAGTGATTTTGGCTTCCCCCCCCCCAAACCCCAGTTCCCCACAGTTCCCCAGGTTTGTCTTGGGGGATAGGGAGGGCTGGAGTGGCGAAGGGGGAGGCGGACTTCTTATAAAGTATTACAAAAGTACCTTGTGACTCTGAAGGAAAGTGGGTAAAATCCCATAACTACACTCACACTGCTGTTAAGTCGCTAAGTTAGGTTAGTATGAATCTATTGGGTATGCAGTGTGGGCGGGCAGATATATGCAGCGCAAGGCAGGCCAGAAGGGGGGGGGGGGGGGGGTTTCCACTATGTGAGGCATTGGCAACGTGGCTGAAGCAGGACAGCGGCAGGGGGCCCAGGCCACTCGGTAGGACGAACAGTCTGTGTTGATGACTTTGCCAGTAACTATAATATCGTTTGTGAGGGCAAAACTTTTTTCTGATAGGTTTTGATATACGTTTCAGATTATTTTGATTATTGGTTTTTCTTGGGAATGACTAATTATGAACAATGGGAGGGTGTGAGAAAAACAATTTCCTAAATAATTCAACACATCAAAATCTATCAGGAAAAATAGTTTAGTCTAGAAACAGGAGGAGAGCATGAAGTAAATCTTCACTCGAAGATAGCCTTCACTGTGAAATGGGTGTAATTCTGTAATGATACCTACCATAAAATGTACCCACCCTATTTTTTTTTACATAAGTAGCATACAAGTAAATGCTATGTAACACTTGCCTAATGAGGGCCAGCTCTCCAGACTAAACCGGCCTAACCCTGGAGATTGGGAGAAGGGGGGCCATGGTGCACATAGCCCTCCATGGGTGATGATCAGTCTGGCACTGGCAGTCATGCTTTGTTGCCCAAGATTCCACCACTCCCTCTGGACTAACCTCGAGGCATCTGTAAGTTTCCTAACCAGCCTCAATATTCACAGGCCAACGCATGGGGGCTCGCCGGGCAATGACTCCCCAGCCCCAGCACTGCCTCCCAAGCTCTCAGTGGAGAATGACCTTCCTGCAAAGTCAACTCGGCAGGAACTAGCCCCTGGCCTGGAGGAACATCAACACAACTACACTCACTAGCAACTTGCACTGTCGGGGCTGCTGGTTAGGCCATGGCCCCATGAAACACTGCAGGCCAGTCCGGCGGCGTGGGTGGGGCAGGGCCTCCTCAAGCCCCTGACCCTGCCTCAACCTGCGCCAGCCGCGGCAACACAACATGGGACGAGCACGGCCTTACCTTCAGGGCGGTGAGCGGCTGGACCCAACGACTCAAGGTACTCGAGGCTCCCTGGATATCCTGACTTCAATAACACACAGGCGGAGCGGAGCAGCAGGCCGGATCGGTGCGGGGCGGGGCGGGGTGTGCTGTGCGCAACCCCGCGGCGCAGGTTGTGCTGGCCGCCTGGGAGTGGCTGGCGCAAACCCTTCCCTTGTGACAGAACAACGGACTAATTTTAGCATTTAACACTGGCGGGGCTCTGCAGGCCGTGGCCCCACAGCCTAACCCCCTCAAACACTCCAGAAAAAACCCTACCCCAGCTTACACACACACGAGAAAGAAGCGCTATGATCATGCATTATCCACGGCTTTCCAGACAGCAAATCAATGGAATAGATGGCCGGAAAAAAGATATATTTCAATAGACGAAGCTTAACCCAAACGGCAAATTAGGTCAGAACACACACACACACACACACACACACACAGTACATAAACGCTGGTGCAGTTGCGCTGCCCGGGCGCTTTTTTATGCGGAGGCTGCCCACGCTTGGCCAAGGCGGGCCCGTTGAATGTCTATCCATGGTCCTCTACACCGCCTAAATTTCGCCCTCACTCACTCTATTCATCTGCCATAACACTTTATCGCCAATTTATTGATATTAAGGATGTAGCCCTATAGCCAAAGCATTAGCACATCCTTTAGTTTTGTCTTTAAAATAAGTGCGTTACTTTGGTATTGCCAGCAGCTCCGCCACAATGACTTAATTAATTTGATCCACAACTCTTCCAAATACAAAGTCCATGCAAGTCTTGAAAAGTAATGGGGCAAGGACACAACCGTGGGGGGAGTCGACATCGACCTGTGAAGCCGACGAACTGTCATTAACTGTACGTCATTCTCTCGCCAGCAAGATGGCGGATACCTGTCAAATGTCAGGTGTTGTCAGGTCAGGCTAATTAATTGGTCAGGTCACATGCCACCTGTGTTTCTGTGGTATGGAGACTCATTTTTAGTTCAACTATGAGACCATCAGCTCCAAGCTGTCCTTTCCATAGAGTTCAAGTTATAGATTATATAGAGTGCGTCTGAGGCTGTCTCCGGGATACACGGCCATGGTGCCGCCATCGCTCCAAGCCGATGATTGCACACACTTCACTCCTACCCGATTTCAGTTTTTCTCCATGTCAAATAGTAGAGTCAGGAAATCGGGTAGGAGTAAAGTGTTTGCAGTCGTTGGCTTGTAGCGGTGGTGGTACCAAGACGCTCTATCCTGGAGGCAGCCACAGACACACTCTAATACAGAACCTGAATTCTATGGAAAGTACTGCTTTGACAGTTCACCGACTGGCCACGTGTGGCGCTGCCTGTATAGCCAATACGGTCCATTCAGCATCCGCTATTTGCAACCCAGCAGTTGGTGGCTGCCTGCTTGGAGGGTCTGCTCAAGGAACTCAGCCCAACGAGCCCTCCCCCCCATCCATGTATGACACAAGGCAACCATCTGCAGTTTTGATAATGCTCACCTGAGAGGGAGGCTCAGAGCAGAGCTTTCTTCATGGCTCAGTAAGCATGTCAGAGGTAATTTACATTGAAATGGCTCTCAACATCTTTATAATGGTATTCCCAATTTTCCCAGTTGGCTTTTAACTGGCTTCCGCGGTGTTGGTATGCCGGCGGGTACGTTACATCTTCATTGAGACTCCTATAAAACTTACCTCTCGATCCTTAACTCTCCTCAGGAGAGCTCTAGTCTTATGTGACAGAGCCCTATATTGGTTCCAGTTCCCAGCAAGCCTGGCAGTGGGTCTCTTCTCAGTATTCCCCAGCAGCTCCCCCGAGGCAAAAACACTCTTAGATCTCGGGTGTTTGAAGAGTTTTACATTCGAAGGTATCCCACAGCTCCTCAAGGGCGTTGAGCACTTTGAATCTGCCACTGTAGAACACATGTATAGTTACATCTCGGTAATCTTCTTGACATAAACCTTGAGTGTTACAACAAGAGTGTTGCAAAGAACTCAGCACTCATTGGGCTCGTGGGCTTCGGCTATGGGAAAGCCGAGAAGTGGCCGAGAAACGTCAAAATTACACTGCATTTTGAGACTAAGAAAAGAGCATGGAACGTATAACAGAGTACTCCTCTCATAACCATAAAGCTGTTAAAAATATTTACTTTTACTCAAACTCCATTCTTTTTGGGTGGTGTTCGTTACAAAATAAACAGTCTCCAAGCCTTGCATAACAACTTTAGCTAATAGCATTGTATATAGCTGCTATGCATATTATGCAAGCACTAGCAGCTAAGTAACATTTGAGGCAAAATAGATCTAATGTAAATTCATCTTGAAAACGACAACACAGTGCAAAGCATGCAATACTACATAAGCAGTCTTCTTTAAAACAGATGAAATACTTTACATGCCATCTTCGTTAAAGTAATTTTTCTTTAATGTTTTGGGTGCATGATCCACTGAAACGAAATGTTGTTTGAACAAATCTGTATGTGCCTGCTTCCGTCGTCATGGTGCAGCCCTTCTATGATTTCCTCAGTTCCACTATACAATATGTCGGTATTTTAAATTCAGAAAAAAATTTTAATTCTAAATATATATTACTCGACATAAACAGGCTATCAGCAGCTGGCCAAACAAGGCGAGCCAACCCCCTCACAATGACCATAAAGTCAAAGTTTTATAGACAAATCAAAACAAACTAAATCTTAACAGACCTGGTAGCTGTTTCACTATAACCTGTCCAAGCCTCTTTGATAATGCCCTCTACAACATTGCGTAGCGCCAAGACATATGAATTAATTTCAGACGTTAACGTTCATAAGTCATGCTTTAATCGTTACTCCATATCCACTGTACTTTATTCAAATATATATATCTTTACCTAGTCATTAACCTCACACAATCTTTACCTTAATTTCATAAGGCAGTTCTCGACTTTCTTCTAGTTACTTATTTCTGGCTATCCGACTTCAGTCAGGTTTGTAACAACTACTAAATATATTACAAAACATTCTGTTTTCACAGGTCTATAGTAAATATTCTTGGTTTTCCCCTGCTTCTCATAGGATCTTCTTTAAAAGATATTTTTTACATCTCAACATTCTATTAATTTACTCCAAGGGATTGTCTTCTCTTTCATGTTCATTTAATTTGGCCCTTTTTACTCAATCATTTCCTCTCTTTGAAACTACTTTTCCACTTGGTTAACCTTTCTAAGATTTCCACCCATGTTTTTAATTTATTCTGGTTTTCCACCATATCTTCTTTGGTTCTTTCCTTGGTTGCCCCATCTCAGATGTTACCTGTCTACCCCCTGAGAGCCATACAGGTGGTTTCATTCATATTCATCAATTATTTGACTGTTCCCGATGTCTGATGCTTAATCCTGTCCTCTCTCCTGATAGCCAACTTCCTACATTTTTCCCCATTTTGGAGCAATTTCCTTATCCTTACTGGCTTGCTTATATTTCCTACTTTTGTCTAACACCTTTCATTTTCTTTGCAGCTGCTGTCTTCTATGGACTTTTTTCTCCTATGGCCTAAATACTCTCCAGTTTTCTTCTTGTGTAAATATTATTTCTTTTCAGTTACTTCCCCTCCACTAATACTACATCACCTACTTCCTATTGCGATATTATGTTTAAATATAAGTTTCATTCCATACCTTCAACTGTTCCAATAAATATACACATTCATATTACCATCATCTATAACCTAGGCCAAAGCAATATAATTTCCATTATGTGAAGCTAGAACTGTTAACATAAACACCATGAATAGAATAAGAGGAACCTTAAGTGGTCAAAAGGTGTAAGTGGGGTGTGGAGCATAAAGGAAGTGTGAGAAAAAATATGAATGAGTGTAAGGAAAGGAAGAACTGACAAAAGAAATAAACATGAAAGAAAAAATGGTGTTTGAAGGTGTGTAAAAAGAAAAAGGAGTGTGTGAAAAAGAACAGGAATGAAAAAAAAAGATCAGTAGAACATGAAAAAGCAAAAAAAAAAAAAATGGAGTGTTAATGGGGAAAGAACAGATGAAAAAAAATGAAAAGAAAAGAAAATGGTGGTAGAAAAAAAAAGAGTGTGAAACAAAAGATAGAAGGATAAGGAAAGAAATGTGAAAAAAAGAAAAAAAAGGAAGTAAAAAAAAAAAGGAAAAAAAGAGGAAAAAAAAAAGAAAATAAAAACAAGCAAGAAAGAAAGGAAAGATAAGGTGAAAAGTAAAAAATAAAAGAAAAGACTAAGAAATAAAACAAAAAAAGGAAAAAAGAAAGAAAAAAAAAAAATGAAGAAGAGAAAAGAAGAAAAAGAAATAAAAAAGATAAAATGAAAGAAGAACAAAAAGAGATTGGAAAAGAGTAAAAAAAAAGAAAGAAGTAAGAAAGATAGAAAAGAGAAATGGCAATATTTGGAAAGATGTTAAAAGAAAGGAGAGTGGAAAAGAATGGGGAAGTAGAATAAGATATGAATTGTAAATAATGAAAAAATCTGATAAAATTAAAGAAGTGAGGGAGGAGAATGGAAAGAGAGTATTATTTATGTTCAAGTAAAATGAAATTGGAAAAGATTTAAATGTGGGAAAAAGCAGGAACAAGTGGGAGAAAAGAGGAGGTTTCAAAAGAGTCATATGGCTGAGGATGCATTGTGGGATGTTTAAATTATTTACAGTGTGGAGAAAATTTTGGGCAAAATTGGGGGATTTAGATTGAGGATCAATGAGTGTCGTGAAGTGGATTAGGATGTAATATGGATGGACCATGTGAGCAAAGGATTAACAGCAGGGGTGTGTCATGTCACCGATGGATATTCTAAGGAAGGAGGTTATAAGTCATGAACAAGTACTTTAAGTGAGGGAAAGTTAGGATTTTGAAAATGGTAAAGGGGAGAGAGTGGTGATAAAATACAAAAAGTAAAACTGATGAATGATGAGGAAGCTAAAAGACAGATGTAAGGAAAGTTAAAAAAGTAATGTGAACAAAGGAATGATGTGAAAAATTAAATCCTGTAATTTTGGATGTGAATGTTAAAATAGAGAAAAAATGAGTTTAAATGTGAAAAATCAGCATATAATACAAAAATAAAGTAGAAGTAATGGATTCAGTTATTTGGAATAAACAAGAACAGAAGAAACCCATAAGAATAAATTGTTGTTGAGTAAATTGATGACAAGAAGAGTAGAATGGAGCAATGAAAACATGAGGAATGAGTTTGTGTTTTGGGAGGTGTTGGAATGAGTAGGATGGGTGAAGGAGGAAGTGACAGTGTGTACATGTGTTTTGGTGACATGTTTTGAGGATGGAGTGAGTGGTGGAAGAAGTAGGGTAGCAGTGATGAGATGGTTTAGGAAAGGAGGAAAGCTGGAGGTGATGGAGGAGAAGAAGGTGAGGGTGAGCGTGAGGTGAGTGTAGGGAAAGGGAAAGGTGACCTTTAGAGCGATAAGTCCAGGAGGTTGGAGGGAGGGGTATGGGAATGAGTAAGAGAGGGAGAAGGGTGCCCTGGAGAAACAGGAGGGAGAAGGAGAGAGGAGGATAGATGAGATGATGATCTTGTGGTGGCGAATTGGAAGGGGGCTCCTAGGACAGAAGGATGATGATGGATGGATGTATGATGAGTCACAATGGATGCAGGCAATGATGGAAGTGTGGAGATGGGGGAAACTCCAGAATGGTCAAGGTAAGCAAAAGGGCAGACAGGAGGATGGGGCAAGACAGGGTATAACATCATATGAGTGAGTTTTAAAGGGAAAGAGAGGGGAGGGGGGGAAGGTTGAAGAAGACCAAATAAAGCTGAAGGTAGGGGTCAGGAAAGAAAAGTAAACTCTAGGATTGGGATTGTGTTCAGAAGTCTCGAAGAAAACAAAGAGTGAAGAAAGGAGACTTCAGTGAACTGCTATTGCCGATGGAGATCTTTTTATTTAAGAAAGTTAATAGAAAGTTTAGTGCAGAGAAAAAAATTGGGATTAAATAAAGGGAGAATTTTTGTTCTAGAGAATTAGGAAAAAAGTGAAACAGATGGCATCGTTTGTAATAGGGACATGGAAAAGGTATATGGTGTGGGATAAAAACAAGAGATGCAGGTGGAAGCTTCTATAGAGATGCAATCATGTGTCAAAAGATTGGTTGTGTAGTATGTCATTCATGATGAAAGAAAGTGATGAGCAGCAAAGTTAGAAAATATGGAAAAATGTTGTTATAGTTTGAGTGTTATATGAATTAAATGAAAATGAAAATGGGAAATTGAAGTAAAATGTATATGAATAAAGGATGTGAAAATATTGGTGGCAGATATGGTGTATCAAAAGCTGAAAGTT
The DNA here is from genome assembly GCF_024679095.1 of Eriocheir sinensis. Classification (NCBI taxonomy): domain Eukaryota; kingdom Metazoa; phylum Arthropoda; class Malacostraca; order Decapoda; family Varunidae; genus Eriocheir; species Eriocheir sinensis. Next base: position 22,847,162 of record NC_066519.1, read on the forward strand.
TGAAAATGAAAGTGAAAAGTAAAGTGGTGGAATTTGTTGAGTTAATAGTTGATAAAAGAGAAAAATGAAAGTGATTTATAAATGTCAACAAAAGTGTGTGCAGTGTAAGAAAAGAATGATGTCAATTTTAATATGCAAAGATAGTGAATATAAATTGGAAGATTTAAAATAATTGGATCAATTATGGTGAAGAATGGTGGGCAAAATGGAGAAGGAACCTTGGATCAATTATGGAGGATCCAATTGGTTGGATGAGGGTGAAAAGAAGGAGAGAAAGAAGAAAAAGGAGATTGAGATTGAAAATCTCTATAGCATGGACTGGACCTCTGCCGGGTAGTTCATCACTGCTAAAGGCTGTGAATTTGAGATGAGAAACACCAAACCATTTCTTCTTCCACACTGAGAACAGCTGGAAAATACTCCATAACATGGAAGACTGATGATTTCTATATATTTATATATATATATATATATATATATATATATATATATATATATATATATATATATATATATATATATATATATATATATATATATATATATAATATATATATATATATATATATATATATATATATATATATATAATATATATATATATATATATATATATATATATATATATATATTATATATATATACATATATATAATATATATATAATATAGCTGAGCTGCAGGGATCAATTTTCTTAATGGTATTCCGAACCCAAGAAGTATGAGAAAAATAGACTCCCTCAAAATCATTGCTAATATAAATCTCATAATTGTCATCAACGCATTTGTGATCAGTATATCGTATATTTAGATCATGGGATGCATCAATATTTTGGGAGTTTATATCATGGCAAAAATGGCCTGTGCTTGGGCTATTTGTAAAGGTTAACTATGACTCTGTTGCTGGCTACCAGGTTAAGCTGGACTATGATGAAACATGTGTTGGACTGACTGCATCTGAAATTGTATTATTTATTTATTAAGATGTGTCCAGTGATTTGTTAGGAAGATTAATCAAACAGCACAAAAAACAAGCCAAGAAAATAAAAAGTACTGAGCTGACACAGGAATGTGACACAGAAAAAATAGAATAGAAAAATAAGAATAGATTAAGCGAAATAAAGACATTGAAATGACAGAAAAGTGATAGAATACAATAAATTAATAATACTGTAAGGTACATACATACATTGCATGAGTTATTTACTGCACAGTGCAATTGGCATTTTCTCAATATTTTGATTTCTTATACTTTTTCTATATTATAAGTATTCATACTGTGCATTATATTGGATGATGGATATGAAATGGATGAAAAAACTAAATGATTAAACAATAATATGTAAACAATATTATTTAGAGGGAATGATCTGGGAGGGTGGTCCATGTGTTCTGTTGATTGTGCAATAAGATGTCATCATAATCAAGAACAGGGCAAATATTTAAATTCCATTTTAATATGCTTAATATCTATATCTATACTTGTCCAGAAGTCAAACTTGAAACATGGACCAATTTGCAATTTTTTTTTTACTCAAATTGTAATAGCATTATTGATTGACTTTAAGATTTATTATTTATGCTAGGAATAATCATAAGATAACTTGACATATCTTCATAAGAAAGAAAGCTGCAATAACAAAAGCCATAATATACTGTGAACTAAATATGAAAAAATGTGAAAAAAAAAAACAAAAAAAAAAAAAAAACAATACTAGAATGCTAGCTAGCATGGGTATAATACATGAATTTAACACCAGGGATTCTTTTAAGAGCTACCGACACGTCAAATTGATTTGGTTACATTACTAAAATAAGCAAAAGAATTTTATTTTGTTAGACACTTTGACATTTTTACGTTAAAAATACAATTTTTTTCTTAAATGTTAATTTAGTTTAAACTGGCTATCTTAAATAAAATAAATTTTTGAAAATAATAACTATCAATGATAAATTTACTTTCAAGGATAAATATATATGATTAGGGTTTATGGCCTCGTTCTGGTTTATTATAAATAAAAAAATGAAATAACAGACACTAGTGACCCAAATAGGTATTTTGGGTTTGGTGGTAAGGTGGGTGAGAAACGTTTGTTGAAGTCAGTCCTGAATTAACAGTGTGTGTTAGGTTAAAAGAGTTTATAGGTCTATCTATCTTCTCTAAAGGATATCTGGCGAGAAGTAAAATTGGGGCTCTGTGTTCGTTCCTTACCTGGAGTCTGTGGCTGCTGTGTGTGATCACAGGTAAGATACACGTGCCAGTGCCATGACCGTGCCCTGAGACCTGACCTGAGTGATGATAATAGACACTGGATGCCAGACCAGGCGATGGGTGGGGGCATAACGCCAGCCACCACACCCCGAGCCACACGGGGGGCTTCGCGCCAGCTTCCCACAAGTCCTTGTGTGACCTGTGTGACATGGTGTGGGCGGTCACCAGAGCGGGAGTCACCAGCCATCGCTGATCTATCTGTCTGTTATCAAATCAATCCGTCTGAAGTTGCACCATTTTTACCTGTGCATTACCCACTTTTGTCGTGGTGGCCATATGTTGGTGTTTCAAGGTCCGCCTGCCGAGCCACTCATCTCAGCACAGTCAGCACAGTCCACAGATATTTCAGGATGAGTTTCAAATCCTTAAACGCCTCCAATCTTGACGAGGCAGATATATTAGAGGTGTGATGCCTTCCTCCCCGCTGTAATCCACCATTTTGCAATACTTATACATTTTTAACGGTGCTATGGCCCCTTCCCCGCCTTAAATTTTCCGCCCGCTAAGTGCTCCAGCTCCAGCGCTAAGCGGCCCGGCGCCATTTTAAGTAGAAAACTTAACGATTCTTTGCCGTTAAGTGCACTTAGCGATGCTAAGAACGTTTGTGTATACCGCCCCTGACGCGTGGCATCTAGCCGAGAGTCGCTTGTTGTCTACTTTAGAGAATTTGACAAGTGATTACTGTATGGCTAGCTAATTCAGTCTGCCATGACCTTACAACACAACACTATGACAAATAAGCCCACCTCAAGATCACTCACCCACCACAATGACCCAGGGCATGCATGATGGGTTTTACACATCTCGGCAAGAGACATGAAGCCCAGAGTGAAATTCATAGTCACTTGCATTATATGCTCATCAGCCTGAGCAACCTCAACCACAAATGGCTGCAGTTGGCTGGAGCTGCCCCATCATCCATATTTGTCTTTAAACTTGAAGCTAGAAATGGCACCAACCATGACAATACACAATGAAACAAAGCTCCAATATAGTCATCTTTTTATTTCTATACACACAGTGAATGAAGTAAAAAGATTACTAACAATAAAATGTCTCAGGTATCATCAAATGCCAAAAGGTGTTGTTACCCTGGGAGTGAGTTGCCCTGGGGAGAAAGCATTACCCTGGGAGGAGAAAAAGTATTGCTGCATGGAGGGACAAAATCTTACTAAGGGAGAGGGAAAGAGCTATAGTGAGGGTAATAAGCCTTTTCTTTGGAAAATCATACCCTGAGAGAAAGAAATTGTTACTTACGGGTAAATTAAATTATTATTACTCAATGGGATGGGGGAGGTAAAGAGCTATTCTGGGAGATGTGTTGTTGTGTGGGAGGTGACAGTACCCTGCAGGAAAGAACTGGAAGATAAATAGAACATGCAAATAAACTGTTGCACAAGGAAAATAAAATCTGTTTAGTGTAGGCCACTGTTGGCCAGGGGAGAAAGAGGCATACAGAGAGGTGGAGTGCACCTTGGCATTACAAAACCCAGCCTATCTCCTGGGACACACACATACCTGCAATAACCGTGCTGGACAATAATATATAAATACCTATGGAATGCCTAGACTTAAGACCAATAAAATACAATCATTAATCACTCCTTACATAACATCCTGACAACAGCTTATATAAACCCTAAACATTTTTGCTATACAGAGGGAGCAACAACAGACATTTTTGGGTTCAGTTCAACAAGGGAAAGACATGACAGAAGTAAAGGAAGCATTCATATCTCCGAATTCAGGCATGAAATAGAAAGAGTGAAGTATTTAGTTCAACAAGGGAAAGACATGAGATCTTTATTAAGAAGGATGAGACAAGTAAAGGAGATAAATATACCTCCTTCAGGCGTGAAATGGAAAGGAGGAGGCATTTGGAAAAGAAAGTATGAAGATCTCTTCTGTTAAGATCTTGATTTTTTTTTCTGAGGAAACAGACAGGAGTGAAGAACATACATTTCTCCTTGAGGTGTGGAATGGAGAGAGACATTTGGAGATGAAGGTATGGATATCTCTCCTGTTGTCATCTTCAGTTTGATGGGGAAGTGTTTTTTCAGAGGGTGGGAACTTTTTCTATGAAATGACTCAGGAAGACTCAGCCACTGCCTCTTTGACACACCAACACACAATACAGACGAGGGAAGGATCTGCAGCTGAATGCCCTTTCATTTTACAACTTATAATTCTTCTTCCCATGAAAGGATCGAGCTCCTACATGTCATGACCAGAACAACGACGACTTTTAAAAAAGGTATTTACAAAAGGTAAGGTAAGGTAGTGAGAGGTTCAAATCCATTTGAGAAACTGAAAAATAAATATGCTATATATATATATATATGCATGTATATCACGACCAGGGCCAACTGCCATCATACACACTATAATAGTTAAATACAAAATAGTATGGCAGGAAAATATCTTATCTTCATCAACTAACTATATTTAATTTAAGTAGTTGTAGTAGTAGTAATAGCAGCAACAGTAGAAGTAGCAGCAATAGCAAGAGAAGGAGCTGCAGCAGTAGTAGTAGTAGTAGTTGAAGAGAATTAAGTTAAGAGAGAGGAGGGAAATTATACAGCATCATATAAGTCAGAAACCCACACAGGATTTTGATAACAATGCAATCTCAGGGGTAAAGCAGGAAGTACAGGAACTATTAGAAGTATTAGAGGAATGGAAAGGTGACTATGGCTGACCTCAGATAGAGAAATAAAGTAGGTCATAGGAGAAACAAGGATCAAGGAGGAGAAGGAGGAGGAAACCCAAAGCATACACAGTTCAAACAATTTTCTTGCTCACTCAGAACACACATCAAGGCTGCTCCTTCCCCAGATAGAAAAGATGAATCTGAAATTATTCATTTTTCCTCTTCATAACCAGTGGAGGAGCTTCACTCCTTGCTGCTCATCTTCTCCACCGCTTCTCACACCTATGATGGGGAGAAGATTAGAGTGCCAAGCATGGCAGCACTTCTCTGCTTGTGACATCTATCAGCAGGTGGGGGATAGTAAGTATTTCTGCATTTATTCATAAGTGTAACTGGAACCTTTAAATAGGTGGCTCCCCACATTCATGGGGGTTAAGGGACACTGACTTCTACATCTGTTGATTTTCAGTGAATAATTGACACACTCTAAAGACACAGAAATTGCACTTATTACCTTTTTGGCATGATACAGCATGTTAATATCACTCGGTTACTTTGGCAAATAGGAGAGCGCTGAAAATATGTAAAAGAGTTAGGATTGCAGGAGATGATGTTATGGTGGCAATGTGACAAGGACTGAAAGTAAGATAGGGGCGTTTGCAAGAAGTGTTGGGGGCTGGGACAAGGGTGGCAGGGAGCGGCTGGTGAAAAAATTAAGCTTGCTGTTGCACCGGGAACAACCAACACCACAATTGACTTCACAAGTTTGCTTGGGTGGCAGCTGTGAATTTACTACTGAAAAAAACTTTTTCTTCTATGGAAAATCTGACTGCAAATTCGTGAATGTGAGTTCCATGAATGTAAGGGGTCACCTGAATATGGTCTGTTGTTATGTTATATAATAAAAGATGAGAGACTTTGCCATCCAGATGAGGCTGTTGCTTCTTGAATGCCTGGCTAACCATTGTTGTTCTGTGAGAGTGTCAGGGAGTTAGGTCTTTGTTACTGGAAGATAAAAGTCACACTATTAGCTTCTTGTGGGTGTAATGTGAGCTGATCTTTTTCTCGACAGGTTTTCAGCAGCAACACTTTTTTGACTTGCCAGCTTTCCTGACAAGATATTTTTTCAATTTTCTTTCATGTGTGTAATCGTGTTCCTCATAGTCTGGGGGAGAGAGAGCATCTGCAATGTTCTTCAGGCACTAACCCAACCCATGTCCTGTGGGTGTCCTGATTCCATGAATGGTACAGAAGGACTCAACATCTACATATTCTACATTACAAAATCCTCTGGACGACAGGCCAAAGCAGGTCTGTCCCTGTGTCACTGACCCACACAGTAGTTAGGGTGCCCTGAGGAGGAAGAGGAGGGAGAGTAGGAGCGTGGCAAGGAGGGGACAGGAAGGGGCCACAGGGGAAGAAGCAGCAGTAGAGCTACATTCTAAGTCTGTCTTGAGAGCCTCCATGATGGACTTCTTCTTGTTGCTGCAGGGTGTCTCCCGCAGGCGTTGCACTGTGTCCTGGCAGCGCAGGTACTCCTCTATGTGCCCTCGGTCCACACAGACGGACTGGCGCCACTTCTTCAGCCATGGCTCAATCCACCTTGAGAAGCAACAGTAATGTGAGGCCAAGAGCATGCTGTTTCTTCCTCTCCTCTCTCCTTCCTCCTTGACTTTCATCTCATCATAATCTTCCTCTTTAAAAGCTGTTTAGTCCCATTGAGGATGAAAACATTTTCTATACATATATAACTAAAAATGTGCTTTATTCCTTGTGTTTTCTCTTTATGAATATTTCAGAGGAAAACTAATCATTGAGTGTAATTTAGAAAGGTTGCATTGTCAACTGTTCAAACACTTCTTAATGAATTCTGTGGCAATGCTGGCAATAGGTAAGCAGCTGTGACAGTAGCCTACCCTGTTGCCAATTTCCAAACCAGGTTATTGACTGATAAATACTGCATGATCAAAAAGTAACATGTGCCAACCATGAAACAAATGGCAGAGGTGCCTGTCAGAGCATGAAACACAGACCAGTGACAATCTGTGTTAACAGGAAGCACTTCTCTTTTGCCATTACCACATTCTTTCATCAAACAATAAACACAAAAAATCTAACGTTGGAAGAAGGAAAAGAACGACATGAGTGTGCTTTACAAATGTTTGAGTGGGAAAAAAAAGTTAGATTATCATACCACTTATGGGAAGCAAACATTGAGGTCAGAGTGGGAAATTATACAATAAGAAAGGTAATAAAGATGTAAGTGAATGCAGTTGTTCAAACTCAACACATGGTGAAAAGAATGATTTATCAACTTAAATTGTGTGAAAACTTACCCAATGCCACAGTCACAGCTCCAGTCATTGTTATGCATGCGCAGGTCAGTAAGGAAGACAGAGTTGGGAGTGCCAGGGTAGCCAGTGGTGGAGGGCTCACCAAGCTTCTTCATGCTGTTGTTGACGGCAGCCACCGACACATATCTGTGGTGGGGAGAAGAGAAAGTGTTGTGTGGGTTGACGCATAGTTCATATAGTGGTTAGCAAATGAATATGAAGAAGAATATGAACAAGAACAAGAGAAGAACAAAAGCAAGAACTAGAAGAAAAAGAAAGAAAAAAAATGAAAAAAATTAGGGAGAAGGAAAAATAAGAAAAAAAAAGAAGAGGGCAACCAAAACAGAGATTGAAGGACTGTGTGGTTACTGACCTGAGGAGAAATGAATTATAGGAGGCATGGTATTTAAAAGAGGGAGGTGGAGAAGGCTCAACAGAAACAGTGAATCAATAAAGAATAAGAATAACCAAACAGCAGCAGGAGGAGAGGAAGAAGAAGTGATCAAAGAAATGAAGAAGAGGACATGAATAAGGAAAATTTCTGAACTTCTACGTGGTTAAACATTTTAGAGAATCAAAACATAATAATATCAAGTCAAAATAATCACAAAGTTCAAAAGTCACAAATATAACTGAGACCACTGACAGTAAGGAGGTACAGGACTCACTTAACACGGCCAAGGTTCTTGAAGACATCACGCGGCACCTCCTCCATTCTGGTGTGGTAAAAGGTCAGCTGAAGTTCTCTGGCTCGCAGCTCCTGCCGGGTAAAGGGGAAGACAGTACTGTACTCACTCTGCATAGTTAACCCTTAGACGGTGGTGGAACTATATACAGACAACCCAAAATTCAGTCAATCAGTTTTGTATGGCAGAAATATAACAGCACTTCCAGATTGTGGTAGGAATTACATATGTATAGATGATAGTTAAAACATCTCTTATGTGGCGTAACTATATTTAGTCTACGTTCCTAGGGTTGGCAGTGACGGTATATAGATGATTAATTTTGGGGGAACTGCTCTTCAAATACTGCCGCCATCTAAGGGTTAATACACAGTCATTTTCAGGGGAGGGTAATTTTTTTGACTTGCACACTTTTGTTTCAAAGGAAAAATAGGATTAGCTTCAAGGGGGCGGGGGGACTCGACCCCCACAACATTAGACAGGAATGAATACTGATCTTAAATATTTTACACTCCTAAAGTAGAAAAAGGATCTCCACAAATTGCTGAAGTCCCTGGTCACCTACAACCTTCCTCTTTAATTTTTTGCTAGTACGGTAGGCTTTATTAAATTTTCTCTGATTTTCTAGTAAGACAATCTGCTTTTGTAAAACTGTACTGTTCAAGTAACCCTTACTGAAACTATTTACCTTCTCCATATCCAGTACACATAAGAAAACTGACATAATAGGAAACAAAGAATGTAATGAGGAGTAAACCAACCTGGAGGGCCTGAGGGCTGATTTGACGCATGCGTGGGCCCATGAGTGTGATGTTAGTGAGGCGGTACGGCAACTTGTGCTTCAGGAGCTCCTTGCCAAGTGTTCCATCAACCTGCAACACCAGAACATTTGAAGACAAGAAACACACACACACACACACACACACACACACTCATTTGGATTCAGAGGAGGATGGTCTTGTGTAACTAATCTGACCAGCTTCTATTCAGATTAGATCATAATCAGCTACTTGGCTCCACCTTTTTTCCCGCTCACGGGACGCTGCCCTCACCGCAGGCGAGTACTCGGGGTGGGTTTTCCTGGGCACCACTCGCCCGCTCACCCAGCTGTTGTGCCCACAGGTACATACGTGACTCTCCCTCCTCCCCCCCCATTTTTCCCCCTAGGTGCTCCCCAGTGTTAATTACCGTCTCCCCTTTAGCCAATGTGTGTCTCAATTATCGTGTAAGTGCATTTCTGATCCCAGTAAATGAAATAAGATCACTCTCCCACTCACCCAGCTGTTGTGCCCACAGGTCTGGCGGCCAACTCTCTGCCACACCCACACCCACACACACAACCCATACACCTACATGAACCCATGACTCTTTCCCGATGTGTTCTTTTAGTTGTTAATCTCAATACTCCTCTTTTTTCCGTGATAAGGGTTGTAGGAAGGAAACCCCCGTCAGCGTTCTTGGAGCCTGGCGGGGGGGTAGGAATGGGGAGTCGAGCCCCCAAATTTCCTTCTTATCCCCTATTACGGAAAGTACTTTGTGGGTATATAGGCGTATTACCATTAACCTGTGGTCTTTCTCTAGAGTGAGAAGTGTTAGTAAAATAAGGGGCTGTATATTTGTCGTTTTGACGGAAATTTTTCTCGCCGTGTTCCGGGCCTCCCCAGAGTGTAAGGTTTCCCCTCCCCTGAGTTTTTCCTATGTCTTATGTACCTGGTTTTGCAATAGATGTACACCCGTGCAAGGGTAAGGTTTTTTGCAGAGAAGTCTCAACCATGTTCTGACTACCACTGTGATAGGGGAAACTAGAACTCATTCGTGTATCCACTTCGCCCACTTCTGTCAGTTTCGGAAAAATCGTGCCTTCAATTAGCTGTTAACTGTAAACCGTGTCATCAGTTATGACTATATATACCTCCTAAACTAAGTATCACATGAATAAATGTACCAACCCATATTTATAGGCCTTTATTTCTTATCTTTTCTCCCCGTCATGAGTCTTGTCTGGACGGCTGTGTAGTTAAAGTATCCTTTTACCGCCCCGAGTTTTCCCCGCTCACCATGTTACCCCCTGTCCAAGGGATCAGAGTCTCGCTCTGGGTCACTTTAACCCCTAATCAAGTCCTTATTCTTTTTATATACATATACTTTAAGGTTCCCAGTGAGCCACCGGTGACATAGTTTATCGGTAGATCTCTGGGTGGTGGCAGCAACTCTACCCCCAGGGTGAGTCCCCCTTGATTTATCCCCAGATTCCCCATTAGTTGACTTTTCTTTTAACATCATTTAGTGCCCCGAATTTCCGGGCACGACAGGAAGAGGTGGTGGAGGTGAACAGTGTCCATCAAATGAAGGAAAGGCTGGATGAATGTAGATATGGAGATGGGACTATTAGAGCTTAGCTTGGGCCCGGTAGACTACAAATAGGTAAATAGGTAAATACATACACACACACATGGACTCAATAACAAAATATGTTCTTATTACATTCAGTTTGAGGATAAAAGATAAAAAGAAAAGAAGTGCTGTGCAAGTGAGAGGCACTGACCTCAAGGTTCAGTTCCTGCAGTGAAGGCACGTTCTGTAGTGCCTTGGCGAGGTTGAACTTGGCGATGTTGGGGTGAGTTGTCATGTAGAGGCGACGCAGTGAGGGCATGGAGGCGAGACACCCGGCCTGAGGTAATGGAGAGAAGAGGATAAGGAACACTGTGCAAGGAAGGTAGGAAAGAAGAGGGAGGAAGAAAAATAGGAAGGAGAAAGGTAGAAAAATAGACATGGAAGGAGAAAGCTAGAAAAGGGGAGCAAATGAGGAATTTGAAAGGAAGACATCAGGAAAATATCTGACACACAAGCTATTCTGGAAAGAAGTTAAAGGATTGAGGTCTCAATCTGTTAGGACATATTTAATTAATAACTCATCTATTCATCCAATACATATACCCATTAAGGATATATGTACACTCTCTCTCTCTCTCTCTCTCTCTCCCTCTCTCCCTCTCTCTCTCTCTCTCTCTCTCTCTCTCTCTCTCTCTCTCTCTCTCTCACCTCAAAGCCTTGCAGGGGGAAGTCACGGATGTCCAGGACCTCAAGTCGCTCCAGGCCAGTGAAGGAGTCATTGGTGAGGGAGCGGATGGGGTTCTTCTGCATGTACAGCTCCCTCAGGCGGGGAAGCATCTGCCAGGCGCTGTTGGAGGGCACTGGGAGCTCGTTGTAGGAGATGTCCAGAACCCTGCAAGAAGTTGGAGGATATGAACAGGAGGAACTGACGGTACTGGTCTTCCTTCTTCACATGTTTTTCTAGGTTCCTTTTGGAGATGAAGTATACTACTTTCTGGTGGATATCTGTTCATTAAGAAACAAATAAATGGCAATAGCCTGCTAAACTAGCATGTTGTTTTATGAAAATATGGTTTTATCCAATGCAGTTTGTCCTCCATCATGATTATATGAATAAAGGCAACACATGGCAAATCTTTAATATTTAGTTTTGAAAAAGTTTACTTATCATGTGAATGAGACAGGGGATGGCTGAGGGGTTAGGGCACTGGTAACAAGATGTACTGAAAATGTGAGTTAAAAGGGAAGGAACAATTTATTTAAATTGGCTAACTGATGGCAGGCAGATGCAAGGGGAGGGAGCTTTGAATCATAAAATGATGTAGAGAAAGAGGAATGAAATGGGTGATAGCAGCTCAAAGGAGAGGAAGTAGGAAGATGAAAGAAATGGGAAGAGTGTAATACATTAATGGAGAATGGGTGAGGAATATCCAGGTGACTGTAATGAGTAGTTAAAGATGCAAGAAAGTGCATCTGCAGTTTTTATTTGTTCACTTTCTCTTAAAAAGAGAAGAAAAAACAAACAAGCAGGAGTGAGAAGGGGAGTTACTGTGCACTACTTTACAAAAAAGCTTAAAGAAAGGCTATAATGATACGTAGGGAATTTCTGTTAAGGCTTCAAGGAAGGAGATGATCTGATATATGATTGAAAGAGGGAGGCACCACACTTTATAAGTACTACATGGATATTCCATGGTGGAGAATTCCTGGCTGAAACCTACATGTGCAAGGTGTCAAAGCATAATATATATAGCCACATGAGAAGACAACCAGATACATGATAGACAATCTGACACAGAGATAGAAAGATACAAATAGATAGACAAGCACACATATATAGTTAGATACAGATAGGTAGAGATTAATGAACACACCAGCCACTGCCTATAACAATCTGGTTTACCTCCTCTTGACCTACAAAGATTGATAGCATCTATGATCAAAACATGCCTAAGTACATAAATAGACAGCAAGAATAACAGAAATGAACAAAGCTAAAGCAGCCTTTTACCTGATGGAGGTGAGGTTGGCCATGGTGATGGAAGGCAGGAAGGAGATAACGTTGTGGGATACGTTGAGGTGCATGAGGCGGGGAAGGTCAAAGTCTGGCACGGAGCTGAGGGAGGTGTTGGCCACGCTCAGGTTCATGAGGGAGTCCTGCAGCCCATCGAAGGTGTAGCTCTGGAGGTCCTGTGGAGGAGGAACGTAGAGCGGGTGAACAGAGTAGTATATTGCAAAGAGTGAGGAGGAGGAGGCAGAAAATACATGAAAAGAGGGAGTGAAGATTAAGGTATATAGGCATAGATATAAAGGACATGAAATTAAAAGGTAGTGGGAAAGCAGGGGCACATAATGTAATACAGATAACAAAATGAGGAGTCAAAAATAGTTATGAAATCAAAAGGTTGAGGAAAGGAAAAAGGTGGGACAGAGAAGGTGTAATACCCAAAAGTTATGGAAAGGAGTAAAATAGACACCAATGCAGGTAAAGATCAAGGAGAAAGGAAACTGAAAAAATGTGGAAATAGATGTAGAGAGAAAGAGAAATGTAATGGTGAAAAAACGAAAAAGAGAGAGAATATACTTGACCTAGATTGTGGAAGAAGTCAAAGTCAAAGAAAATGAAGGCAAATATTTACTAAAATGATGAAAAAGAACAAAAACAGGTTTCAAAAGGAATGAATTAAGAAAGGCACAGAATTTACCTTGACTGGGTTGTGTGAGACGTCCAGGACCAGGAGGTGCCAAGTGCCACGGAAGGAGCGAGTCTCAATGGTCTTGATGTGGTTGTGGGAGACATCAAGAGACACGAGGTTATCAAAGCGTCCCATCATGGCATCGGTGAGGGACTCGATCTCATTGTATGCCACATCAATCACCCGAATCGTTTCTGCACAACGCTCCAGGGTGGAGTCAGGGAACTTGGTGAAGCGGTTGTGGTGGGCACGGAAGATCTCTAGAGGCGTGTCTTTGAAGAAACTGTCCGGAACACTTCGTAGCTCATTGAAGGAGGCATCAAAGTAGTGGAGACGGTTGTGGTTCTCAAAGAGACTGGGAGGAAGGTCCATCAGGTTATTGTGGTGGAGGCTGACGTAGTGAAGGCGCCGTGTGTCTCTGAAAGCCTCGTGGTCGATCTCATGAATGCGGTTGTGAGAAAAGTCCAGAAGCTGCAACTGAGGGAAATTGGAGAACACACTGGCACTGATGTTCCTGAGGTTGTTGTGGTGGAACCAGAGGTGGACGATGGAGGAGCGGACAGACTCAAAGTAATCCCGAGAGATCCAGGAGATGTTATTGTGGCTGAAGTCGATCATCTTGATACTGGCGTAGGAGTTCCACATGGAGCCGTTCATCTTGAGGTAGGGAATGCGGTTGTGGCTGGCATCGATGGTGAGGGTGGAGAGGGTTCCCACCTGGTCAAAGGCATCCAGGTTGAGGTTCTCCATCTCGTTGAAGGACAGGTCGAGGTAGCGTAGTTTGGGCATGTTCTGGAATGCCTCGTAGCCCAGCGTGCGGATGTTGTTTCCCTCCAGGTCCAGGTGCTCCAGATGTTCAAGGTTGGAGAAGCCAGAGCGCTCAATCTTGGAGATTTGGTTGTCATCAAGGTAGAGATACTTGAGGTTCTTGTAGTCATGGAAGGTTGTTGGCTCAATCTTCTGGATGGAGTTGAAGGAAAGTTGGATGGACTCAAGGTAGGGGTGGTGCTGTCCCTGGAAGTGTTGGCGCGTCAGCTCACCAATCTTGTTGTCCTGCAGGTTGAGGGTACGAAGGTTGCGCATGTAGCGGAAGCACTCGCCACTGACGGTGGTGAGGGCATTATTGCTCAGGTCAAGTCGACGTAAGTTGATGAGGTACTGCATGGGCTGAGGTGGCAGGGTGCTCATAGACAGGCCATTGCTGAGCCGCAGCTCCTCCAGGCCACCCCCAATGTTGGCAAAGGCCTCCTTGTCAAAGGACCCAATCCTGTTGTTGGAGAGGTCAAGGATCTTGACTCCAGGGACATGCTCAAAGGCATACCCAGAGACTCCAGTGATGCCATTCTTCATAAGGTAGAGCTTCTCCACAGCAGGACCAAAGCCCTCAAAATCCTTCTTAGAGAGTGAGGAGTCAGGGAGGGTGCTGAGGCCCAGGGTGCGCACATTACGCATCTCCTTGAGTTTTTCCATGGGGATGGTTCCCATGTTGTCACCAAGCAGGTTGAGGTACTGCAGGGTGTAGCGGAAGCCATTAAAGGCTTCGGTGGGGTCTAGAGTTAGCTTATTGTTACTGATGGAGAGTGAGCGGAGTGCCTCCAGCCGGTCAATGGCTTGAGCGGGAATGAAGGAGAGGTTGTTGTAGCTGAGGTCAAGTGTCTGCAGGGTGGACTCCAGGCCCCTGAAGGCATTGTCAGCAATATTCCAAATGTCACAGTCATGGAGGTACAGCTCCTTGATCTTGGCATCCTTGAAAGCATCGTCATCAATGTTGTTCAGCGGGTTGCCTCTCAGTGAGGTGCGGTTCACTGTTCCAAAGTTTTGGAAGGAGTATGGCGGTAGAGTTTCAATCTGATTGAAGTCCAAGATGAGAGTGTCCATGGAGAGTGAGCCAGTGAAGAGGACATCAAAGGTGAGGGAGATGCGGTTTCTGCCAAGGTTGAGAGTCTGGAGGCTGGGGACCTCAGAGATGGCCTTGTAGGGAATACTGCGCAGGAGGTTGTTGGCCAAATTGATGTGTGCCAGTTGGGTGGAAACTTTCTGAAAAAGAACAAAAAGGTTGGTCAGTTTGACAGATGCAGAAGAAAATAAAGATATAACATGAGTGTCTTCAACACCCTCAAGTTATGTTCCCTATAGCCTATCAAAGCTCTTGAAGCAAACCAAAACCCTTTAACCATGATATGATCCCTCTGTGCTTGGTTGTTCATGCTCCCTTTCAATCGATGGATGGGTACCTGGGGAAACTGGGGAAGGTAAACTGTGGTAACCCGGGTGTCACACTTCCCATGTGTTACGGAGGATAATAGGTCAAGGATGATCACTCAAGCCAGCCAGCTATATTTTGGGCCCTAAGTTTTACTTTATCCTTGCTTTTTAGAATGGGGAATTGACCTTCACATGAGATACATTTTTTCACGAGCCCACAAGACGTTTCATCAGTCCTATTATATTATTTCCTTATTTAAATATTTGCATGTCTTTCATATTTTCCTCCTCATCTTCCATATATCACTAGTTTCTTAATTAAAATTAGTATACACCTTAAAATTTTATCTACAACATAATCACTCAGAGACAAACTGTTCACTCACATTGAAGGCCTGAGAGTTGATCATGAGGATGTTGTTCCCGCGGAGGTTCAGCGTGCGCAGGGTGTCCAGGGTGCGGAAGATGCCCTCTGGGATCATTGTGAGGGAGTTCTCAGCAAGCACGAGGGTCTGCAGGGAGCTCTCATAGCCCTGGAAGTCCTCTACTGTCAAGTCTGAGATGAAGTTACCTGAGAAAGAGAAATTAGATGAAGTTACCTGAGAAAGAAAAATGAGATGAAGTTACCTGAGAAAGAGAAATGAGATGAAGTTACCTGAGAAAGAGAAATGAGATGAAGTTACCTGAGAAAGAGAAATGAGATGAAGTTACCTGAGAAAGAGAAATGAGATGAAGTTACCTGAGAAAGAGAAATGAGATGAAGTTACCTGAGAAAGAGAAATGAGATGAAGTTACCTGAGAAAGAGAAATGAGATGAAGTTACCTGAGAAAGAGAAATGAGATGAAGTTACCCAAGAAAGAAAAATGAGATGAAGTTACCTGAGAAAGAAAAATGAGATGAAGTTACCTGAGAAAGAGAAATGAGTATGAGAAGTGAAATTGTGCTCCAGACAAATTTATTTTCTAAGCGACTGAAGACGAACGAATATTGCACAATCATCAGTTCTTCATCATACAGCGTTCTATTGAAGCCGAGAGACTACAGTTAGATATTTGTGTACGAGATAATCAAAGAAAAGGCAGAGGTACAGGCAAAAGTGAGTGTAATAAAATAACCAAGAAAACATAACAGAGAAACGGAATGATAATAGATTTAGCGTTCAAACCACGGGGCAAAAAATGAAATAAATCCCACAAATGTTCAGCTCATATAAACCAATCGATTAAGCAATTCATCGACCTACAGAGATACAAATTTTAAAATCCTACAAATTAAATGAAATAAAACAAAGGATCATCAATTTAGTTCGAGAGATGACTCTGATACGCCCATGCACTTCCATTCACTTCCTACAGATCAATCAATTAAGCAACCAGTCACCCTTCAAAGATACAGAAATCCTATAAATCAAAAGAAGTAAAACAAAAGAACATCAATTTAGTTCGCGAGGTGACTTTCATACTCCCATACATGAAGACTGACGCCTCTCAAGTAAGGTATAATCGATTTTAATGTATAGTTGGACTGATTGGTTGATTA
>NC_066519.1:22868876-22948876 GCF_024679095.1 Eriocheir sinensis
GAGAGAGAGAGAGAGAGAGAGAGAGAGAGAGAGAGAGAGAGAGAGAGAGAGAGAGAGAGAGAGAGAGAGAGAGAGAGAGAGAGAGAGAGAGATAACAAATGGATACACGCGCAGTCCAACACAACAAAGACAGATAAACGTGAAGAGAAATAACAGTAATAATAACAATAACAACTAATAATAATAATAATAACAAAAAAAATCAACAAAATCAACAAAAATATAAAAAAAAGACATTATATTTCACCATTCTTCCTCATAACTTTCTTTTCTACTTCTTTTCCCCAGAGGCTGAGAAGAAAAAAAAGAAAAAGGAGAGGAAGAGGAAGAGGAGGAGGGTGGACTCACGTATAATTTGGACGCTTCCTAAACCGACCGATAGATTCCCAGCCACGTCTCATGCCCCAGATAATAGTCCCGTTTAGCTAAGGACTGTAATCTTGGCCGACGTGGTGGGGGCGAGAGGGAAGGGAAGGGGCGGGGAGGGCAGCAGGGGAAAAAAGGGAATGGACGGTTCAGATACAAGTAGCGAAGGAGAAAAAAAGAAAGATGTGTGAGTTAAGGGAAGGGAGAGAGAGAGAGAGAGAGAGAGAGAGAGAGAGAGAGAGAGAGAGAGAGAGAGAGAGAGAAGCCGAAAGATTAATCATTGTTTTCTTTCTCTATCACACACACACACACACACACACACACACACACACTCACACACACACTGCAAAGCTTCTCTAAATTACGATGACAAACAGGCTCGCGGAGTAAATAAAGGAAGAAAAAAAATATATATAGACATTCGCCCGCGGGTCTTATGGACTAGATAAATAGTCTATGGGTAGTTAGTGAAATATATTGAGGCGATTCGTTTTTATTTTATTGACACAGATGGCGCCACGGGTAAGGGGAGGGAAAAAGAATCGCAGGTATAAAAGTGAGATTATAAGCCTCTAAAAATTTAAAGAGGCGATGCATTCGAGCTAAAAAAGAATATACTGAGAAAACTGTTCAGTGTATTTAGAATTTTCAATACTAACAATTTTTTTCTTCTTCTTCTTCTTCTTCTTCTTCTTCTTCTTCTTCTTCTTCTTCTTCTTCTTCTTCTTCGTCTTCTTCTTCTTCTTCTTCCTGTTGTTCTTCTTCCTGTTCTTCTTCAGCTGGTTCTTCTTCTTGTTCTTGTTCTTTTTCTTCTTCTGCTACTTTTTGTTTTTTCCTTTTCCTTGTTCTTGTTCTTCTTCTTCTCGTTCTTCTTCTACTTATTATTACCCAAAGCTTATATTTTCACTAACACAACACGGAAGCAAGTCACAGGAAATAAGAATCCAACTTAATCTGTTTTTTTTACGCACACGATTACATCTATTTCCTAACTCGTGCCTGAGATTAAAAAAATGTCGCAGTCATGGAACGAAGTAAAAATGAGAATCGAAGAGAGAAGATGACAATGTGTTTCGCCTCCAGACCCAGTTGCGTTGAGTGATTAAAAATATGAAACGACGCTCTTTCTGGGTTTTACTGAAACGAATGGGTTGTGCCTTTCTCCCTGATAAGCATTGGTTGTGCAAGAAAGCATATGCAATCTCAATCTCCATAAAAAGAATAAGAGGAAATTACTGAGGAAGAGAAATATGCAAATGAGAGATGATGGGAAAAAGGAATCAGAAAAACCTCAGAAGTTTAGAACAGACAAAAATGAGGAAACTACAGAGAAAAGGGAATATAAAAAATGACCGAGGAAGGGAAAAAGAAGAGATACAAGGAAAATAAACCGAATAGAAGACAGAGAGAAGAGAAAAAATGACCGAGGAATGAAAGAAAGAGGGGAGGAACAAGGAAAATAAACCGAACAGAAGACAAAGAGCAGATAAAGAGAAGACTACGAAG
Organism: Eriocheir sinensis; assembly: GCF_024679095.1. Lineage (NCBI taxonomy): Eukaryota > Metazoa > Arthropoda > Malacostraca > Decapoda > Varunidae > Eriocheir > Eriocheir sinensis. The sequence continues at coordinate 22,870,749 of NC_066519.1, forward strand.
AAGCTCAGATAACAAGAATAATTACAAGGGCATTTAAGCAACCTCCTTCGTATCTTATATTTTTTCTTCTTCCCCTTCCCCTTCCATTAATTATACTATATTTTTCCATCAAGGTACAGCAAGAAGAGGAAGCGGATTAATGGAGAGGATACAACAGGAGGAAGAGGAAAGACAGGAGTGTACAAATGTGAGTAGAAGTTTCGTTAATTGCAATGCTGTTTTTCTTATGATTTTTCTTCTTCATCTTCTCATACGCTTTCTCTTCCTTCTCCTGTTTCTCCTTCTCCCCATCTTCTGATATGTTCACCTACTCTTCCTCTCCTACTCCTCCTCCCCTTCTGTCATTTCCATCCTCTTCTCCTACTCTTCCTTTTCTTACTTCTCATTCTCCTCTTTCCTGTCTTCTTTTGTCATTTCCACCTTCTTCTCCTCCTACTCTTTCTCTTCCTCCACTTAATTCTTCTCTTCCTTTTCTTATCATCCTTTGTCTTCCTCCTTTCGGCTCTTCCTTTATTTCTGAGACTGTCTCCTCGTCTTCCTTGTCCTCCTATTCTTAATCTTCCTCCACCCCTTTCTCCATTTCCTTATCTTCTTTTTTTTCTCTTCCTCTATTTCTGAAACTGTCTCCTACTCCTCCCCCTTTTCTGGTGTTGTTTTATCACCCCTACCTTCTGCTCCTTCCAATCCTCCTCCTCCTCCTCCTCCTCCTCCTCTTGATCTTCCTCCTTCTCCTTTGCTGTGGGTGGGTCGTTAGTGTTGGCCAAAGCTTGTTATTGGTTGTTAGAGAGAAGCTTAACGAGTAAGGCGAGGCAATCAGCATTCCATAGTGTTGACTGTGTGTGTGTGTGTGTGTGTGTGTGTGTGTGTGTGTGTGTGTGTGTGTGTGTGTGTGTGTGTGTGTGTGTGTGTGTGTGTGTCAGATCCTGTAGCACAAACGTTATAATTGTTTCTTCTTTTTACGATTTTTATTTTTATTTTTGCTGCAAGTCCTAAAATCACCATCATATTTTTTCTATTATTATCATTATTATTATTTAAAGCTTACCCCACTCATAAGTTTTAAATATGTCTTTCTGCCATTTAAAATTACTATAGCAGTTGTGTTTGAATTTTCACCTTGCTAATCTTTTTGGAAGCAATTCGTGATTAAACTCTACGGTAAAGGAGAATCACATTTCAATACTTCCAATACACTGGGATTTGAAGTGGTTTAGTGGGAAGGCTTCCATTGTTACCACTTTAAATTGCTACACACGAGAAGAAACACGAATGAATATCTAATAACATCACAGGCAAAGGTCGGTATATAACAAAACAACAAAAGATGAATACTCTTAATTTCTTCCTCTTAAACGATAGAGATACGAACGAATACTAAATCAGAGCTCAAACAAAGGCAGACATAAAACAAAACACGACAGAACATGAAAACTCTCCTAATTTCATCCTCTTACAACAATAAGTCACGACCCAAACCTCAAACACAACCTTCAGGATCTCCGCGGTAAGCTCGTAGGAGAAAAGGTCCGCCGGTAACGCCTTTGTATGTGTTCGAGAGGGAGCGACGTGAGAGGCATGTCATCTAATCCCGCTCGCAGATGGCGCTGGTTGGCTCCCGCGGCACGTCCAGCGCAGCCACTTACCCTCCCGACTACCCCGGCGCGGCGAAGTAAGCGCTTATTGAGCACTTTTACCTCACATTTTGCGGAGACTTAATGGAGAGATGGAGAAGTCTGGGAAAACTTGCACGACATATCTCTCATCAGTCTCTCTCTCAGAGAAATGCTAAGTCTCTCTCTCTCTCTCTCTCTCTCTCTCTCTCTCTCTCTCTCTCTCTCTCTCTCTCTCTCTCTCTCTCTCTCTCTCAACTAAATGAAGTTACGCAGGCCCTAATGAAAGCTGCACTAACGCATATGTACCACGGCTGCTTAATTTTGTTCAATGGCCAAAAACTTTCACTACGCGCATAAAAGAGAGGCGAGAGAAAGGGAGAGGAGGAAGGAGGCAAGGCACAGAGAACAGGAGAGGAAGGGGAAGACAGGGACAGCAGGAGGGGAGTTGGAAAGTGTGGGGGAAGGAAAGAAGAGTCACCTGTCTCTCAAATGGATGGCATGGACAGGTGAGAGAGAGAGAGAGAGAGAGAGAGAGAGAGAGAGAGAGAGAGAGAGAGAGAGAGAGAGAGAGAGAGAGAGAGAGAGAGAGAGAGAGAGAGAGAGAGAGAGAGAGAGAGAGAGAGAGAGAGAGAGAGAGAGAGAGAGAGAGAGAGAGAGAGAGAGAGAGAGAGTCTTTGTATTAAAGACAAAAGTTTAAAGTTTTATACTGCTCTCTTTACGGCCTTTTTTAATCCCTTCCTACTCAACACACACACACACACACACACACACACACACACACACACACACACACACACACAACTACACTCCCCACACATATATGAACACACTAACTAACAAGGATGTCCGCAAAGCAGTGGTTAGTGTCCTCACCTGATAACAAAGACGTCTCGGGTTCGATTCCCGAGGGCACAGTGGTCACTAATGGACAGTTTCCTTTAATCCGTGTCCCTTATAATCCGATTACCGATTGACAGTTGGGGGTCGTGTCCCGCCTCCCGTGAGTGTGTGTGTGTGTGTGTGTGTGTGTGTGTGTGTGTGTGTGTGTGTGTTTTAGGCGCAGCCAGAGATCCGTCACTTGGGAACAGGCTCAGTCGGGGAGGACGATGCCTGGCTATTACTAGTCTATCATGTGGTTAGACCATGACGAATTACACACACACACACACACACACACACACACACACACACACACACAATGCACACACACACACACACGCAGTCAGTCAAAAGTGGATTAAAGCTGAAGATTTGGAAGGAGAATGAAAATATAAAATCGTAATATATATACAATGGCCACCATGATTTTTTCTATATCATTATTCTCAAAGCTAGCGCGTGCGATTAAAAAAAAGTCAGCTTGGCAGGCTTCGTTTTATTATGATGTAGTCGCTTTGTTTTAATCTTAATAAATGTTTCTTTTAATTGGATTTGTCCCTGTTTTAGCATTCAGTGTATATTTCTGCAAATCTGAGAGAATAAGAGGAGGAGGAGGAGGAGGAGGAGGAGGAGGAAGAGGAGGAGGAGGAGGAGGAGGAGGAGGAGGAGAATCAACGGGTTATGATCTCGAGTCTCGCTTACTGGATGAAAAAAAAACGAAACTAAGAGAAACTGAGATCAAAGATGACGGATATTGATGCGGAGAGAGAGAGAGAGAGAGAGAGAGAGAGAGAGAGAGAGAGAGAGAGAGAGAGAGAGAGAGAGAGAGAGAGAGAGAGAGAGAGAGAGAGAGAGAGAGAGAGAGACACACACACACACACACACACACACACACACACACACACACACACACACACACACACACACACACGCACACACACATGCACACGCACACACTAACTTCACCACTGTATCAACTTCTCGTAATTCCTTGATAAGCTTCCCTTGAGGCCTGAAAACTTTGCCTTTCTTCGCGGCCTAAGCTGCGGAGAGCGGGTGAGCAGGAACACTGGGGAAGTTTAACAAGGTGGGCCATTAACGCTTCTGTAGAGGTAACCAGGCGAGCGAGGAGCGGTCTACCTGGCTGAGGAGGAGGAGGAGGAGGAGGAGGAGGAGGAGAAGGAGGAGGTAGAGTGTGAAGGAAAAGGAAAGGTTTGGATGGGTAGGAGAGGAAGGATTAAGAAAAGGTATAGAAAGGGAAAGGAAATGTGAAAAGGGAATGAAAAGGATAGAATGGGACAAAGAAATGAGTAAAGAAGGAAAAGAAGAAGAGAAAGAAAATTTAAAAGGAATGGGAAGGGAAGGGACGGGACGGGAAGAAATGAGTAGAGAAGGGAATAAAAGGAAGGGAAAGGAAATGAAGGAAAGGGCAGAAAAGGGAAGGGAGGGTAAGGAGAGGGAAGGCAGGTAGTGCTTAGGGATTGGAAAGGACGGAAGGAAAATGGAAAGAACGGAAAGATAAGATCAAGGAAAGGAAGAAGGAGGAGGAAGAGGAGGAGGAGGAGGAGAAGAGGAAGTAGGAGGAAGATGAGTTAGAGGTGGAGAAGGAAGGAGGAAAACGGTAGTAAGAAAAAAAAAAGATAGTGATGTGGAGAGAGGAGAAAAGAAGGAGAAAAAAAAACAGGAGGAGAGGGAATAGAAGAAACTTAATATAGAGAAACAAAGTAATGGAAAGGACTGGAAACATGAAAAGAAGAAAAAGAAATGAAACGATAGATTTGAACAAATGTGAAAGAGAAGTGGAAACGGAATCTGAGTGAAGTGAAAGGAATAATGTGGAGAGGAGATAATGTGCGTGGAAGATAAAGATCCCGGGAATGCGGAGGAAAAGGAGGCAGCGGAGTGGAGGTAATCGGATGAGAATAGGAGGGAGGGAGGGAGGGAGGAGGGCGAGGGAAAGGTGTAAATGGGAAGGCTCTCTTACTTTCATCTCTCACTAATTACGACTACCTGTACACCTTTATAACTCAGGTGAATGGTGAAAGAAAAAATGTGTATAATGGATAAAAAGGACTTATTTATATCTTAAGCGTCTTTCTTTCTCTCTTCTCTTTTCCTTTCTCTACATGTCTGTTTTTCACTCTCTTTCATTTAATATTGGCACCACCTACTCGTACATAAATTCTATCATATTTAAAGATGAAGAAGTCTTATTTCTATTTTTTAACTACAAATTAAACTTCTTACAATATAACGGGTAGAAAAATTGAAATTAAGGAATAGGTTTTCAGCTCAGTAAAAAAAAATGTAAACAGTAAAATCAATCCACACAAGTCATACTTTGTCGCACGCTCTGAAATTTCATCTTTTCCTTTATCGTATTCAAAAAGCTTCTCTGTAAAAGCCTCCTCCTCTCCCTCTTCTTCTTCCTCCTCATCCTTTTCCCCTAATCCTCTTCCTCTCCCTTCTTCATCCTCCTTCAACTCATCCTCGTCCTTCTGCTTCACCCTCCTCCTTCTCTTTCTTTTCATTTTCTCATTCTTCCTCCTCCTCCTCCTCCTCAGTTACATAAGAAACAAAAAAAACTCTTAAAAATAATATCGGCCCACTATTAGTAAATGGCGACACGATTAGTGATGATAAAGACATGGCGTCGGTCCTAAATTCTACCTTTAGTAGCGTATTCATAAAAGAGAACATGACATCGATCCCAGCTCCGAGGACTATTTTTCAAGGCCCTGAAGAACATAAGCTTGCGTTGATAGAAACTGATATCAGCGAAAAGCGTGCGTACCTGCAGAAAATAGATCCAAATAAATCTCCGGGCCCCGATAATTCATCTCCTCGCGTGTTAAGAGAATGTAGTCAACAGCTAGAATTACCCATAACGTTAATGTTCAACAAGTCATTAGCACAGGCAAGTGTACCTCTTGAGTGGAAAAAGGCCAATGTTACCCCGATCTTTTAAAAAAGGAGATAAAAACAAGCCAGTAATTATCGTCCTATCAGCCTTAAGTCTATCCTAATTTAACTATTCGAAAAAATAATCATGGATAAAGTGATCACGTTCCTCGAAACAAATGATTTGATAACTGATAATCAGCACGGATTTCGTAGAAATCGATCTTGCCTTACCAACTTATTAACTTTTTTCAACGATGTTTATTCAAGTTGGGACACCCGAGCCCATATGATGTTATTTACCTAGACTTTCAGAGAGCGTTTGATAAAGTTCCACACGTTAAACTTATTTCAAAACTCCGTTCCCACGGTATAAATGACCATCTGTGCGCGTGGATTCATGACTGGGTCACAAACAGACAACAGCGTGTAGTTCTTAATGGTGAAGCATCCGATTGGCAACCCGTAACCAGTGGCGTGCCCCAAGGTTCGGTCCTGGGGCCAACACTATTCATAATTTACGTGAACGATCTAGAGACTGATATCCTATCAAAAGTAGCCAAATTCGCCGACGACACCAAATTAGGAGGTACGGTAACGAACAGTAAAAATTGCGAAAATATTCAATCAGATTTAATGAGACTTGCCGACTGGAGTGAGATGGCAAATGTGTTTCAACGTAGATAAATGTAAAGTAATGCACATTGGTGAAAAGAACCCTAATTTTAAATATCAGATTCAAGGACATAGCTCAGCGAAGTAAAACAAGAAAAAGACATTGGTGTCATTATCAGTAACACTCTTAAAATGAGCGACCAATGTTCTGCGGCGAGTAAAAAAGCCAATATGATGTTAGGATTAATCTCCAGAAACTTTGATTATAAATCACCCGAACTTATGAAGAGATTATATTCAGCATTTGTAAGACCACACTTAGAATACGCCGTTCAGTTCTGGTCACCGAGTTATATCACAGATCAAGTTTTGCTAGAAAAGATACAGCGACGAGCAACCAAACAAATTCCAGCGCTTCGTAGCTAGCCGTATGATAAGGGTTTAAGGCGATTGGATATGTTTTCCTTAAAAAAGCGAAGGGTACGAGGGGACTTAATCGAAGTGTTCAAAATCCTTAATAGATTCGAAAACATTAACCCAGATAGTCTATTTCAGAGAGACGCCAACTCAATAACACGCGACAACGGTATGAAGTTAAAGGGAAACAGATGTAACACATTGGCGCACAGAAGTTATTTCAATAATAGGGTCGTCGATCACTAGAATAGACTCCCACCGTCAGTAGTTAGCGCACAGAGTATCATTAGCTTCAAGTCTCCATTAGATAAGTACTTCAGGGATATAGGATTTTACTGACCCTTTTTCGTAAGTTTCAGACACACTGCAGTACGACTACAACCTGAAGGCTTTGTTAACGATTTCCCTCACAGCTTAGGTCACCAGTAGCGTAAGGTTAAGGGTAGTAATTTCCTCTTATTTCTCTCTTTACTGAAAAATTTCCATGTCCCTTTCTTCCTTAAAGGCACATGGTGTTCTTTTCTAACTTTTTCCTGCCGGCACGTTGCCAGAGGGAGAGGTGGGTGGGGAGGAGCCTTCATCTATTCTATCCTGTCCTACCACACGTAGATTACTAGTAGTAGCGGTAGTAAACAGACACCCTCACCATAGACTGACAGGCCTTCTGGTGTCTGTTCTTCTTATGTATTTCTTATGTATTTCCTCAACACCATTCCCATCTCACCTGTGCTGTAGAAGGCATACTCGTCGAGGCCGCGCAGGTTGTTGGAGCGGAGGGTGAGCGTGTGGATCTTGGTGTTGTTGAGCTCCTCGGGGACGCGGCCGAGCTCCACGTTGTCGCAAAACACCAAGCCGAGGTCCGGGCCGGTGTTGGAACAAGTGCACTGAGCGGAGAAGGGTAAAGAAAACGGGAATGAGATGGGAAGCGCTGATGAGGTTGGTGACTTGTAGGTTATTCAAAATGGTTGCGTCAAGTCTTTAGGAGTGGATGGATTATCTTGTGAGTGACTTGTGAATGTATTTAAGAGAGAAATGTACATGTGAAGATTACATTAGGATAACTAGAGACATAAAGGAACGTAATAGGAGGCTACAGAGTAAGAGTTTAGAAGATAATGAATTTCTAGTGAGTGGCGGCTTGCGATTTTTTTTTTTTTTTAAAGATAAAACTGTATATGTGAGGATAACTTCACGATAATTACGGACAGAAAGGAACGCAGTAAGAGGTCAAAGTGTTAGAGGTAAGGAGTGAGTTGTGGATGATTTAAGAGAGAAAAATGAACGAGAGGGGATGACTTCAGGATAACTATAGACAGAAACGAAGACAATAAGAGGTTAGAAAAAGCTTAGTATTATGATAAATGGATGTGCTAGTGGCGAACGCATGACTATAAGAAGACAATCTGATTAAAGTTCAACTTGAAAACCTGAAGTCGTGAGGGAGGGACGAAGAAAAAGGAGGAACCTGAGAAGTTTCATCTGATTACACTGAGGGGCCGTGGGTGCTTAATTAATGGGCGATGAATGAAAAAGGGATGAATGGGTGAATGGACCAGAGACGGAGGGCAGAAGGCTTGCTAGAGGGACGGAGGGCAGGGATATGGAAAGATTCGCGGAGTGTCTATGTCTTAGGAGGGAAGGATGCTGGCTGTGTGTGTACTGTTGATTAATTAAGAGGGCGAGAAGGTAATGTGATGACGCGACTGGGGTTAACATGGGATGAGAGAAGGAAGATGATGTACTTAGTGACTTCTGAAGGAAATACGATCATTCAGTTTGAGATGGGGTGAGTTGAAGCGAGGTGAAGTGAGGTGAGCTGAGGTGAGGTGAGGTGAGGTGGGGTCACGGTGATATATGAACTGATGCTTTTATGATGCAAATTAATTACGTATAGAGGGAAGTGTTAGTAGACACAGATTTGGTTAGGTCAGGCTAAGTTAGGTTAAGTTGGGGTATACGCTAAGCTGCTCGTGGCCCCTGTGCTCATCTCTGTCACACTAGCCCGTGAGTCTGTGGCGAGTGATAACCCATTACCCGAGACACAGGGTCAGCGAGACGGGGATGAACACCGAGGTCATGCGTTTACATTGGGATGATATATAAACTAACGATTTAAGTAAGTCGAAGTAAATGTGAGATAAAATTAAAGGGGAGTTGGTAAATAAGGACTAAAAGGGAGAGGAAGGGAGAAGGTTAGGAAGGGAGGAATATAAGAAGGAGAAAAAGGAAAGTAAGAAGAGGACAAGAAACAGATACACACACCTCAATGCAATGAAAAGAACAGGATGTTGGTAAATATAAGGACTAAAAGGGAGAGGAAGGGAGAAAGCGAGGGAAGGAGGAATATAAGAAAGGAGAAAAAGGAAAGAAAGAAGAGGACACGAAACAGATACTCCCTCCCCAATGTATTGCAAAGAATATGAAAATTATGAATACTAGTGACTGAATGCAGAGACAATAATTTATGAAGAGATGTGTCAATACTGCCTAACAGACTGAGAGAATGATTGACTGACCGGGCGGAGGGAGGAGACGTGCTTTAGTGTGAGTGTGACCAACTGACTGACTGATTGAGTGACTGGGAGGAGGGGAGACTGGAGGTGACACGTCCCGGACTGAGTGTGTGAGTTGGAAGGTAATTAAGACACGGGAGAGGGACAAAAGGGCTGCAAGTTTTTCCTCTTAAGTGGAAGAAAAAACTTGAAGACTGTGAAGTAAAATCCGGAAGTAATTGGAGGATCTCGCTTAAGTGACTGAAGATAAATTGCTTTCGAAAATAGGAAAAGAAAGGTCGAGTAGAAAAGGAAAAAGCTAGAAGTTCACATAAACAAGATTTAATAAAGAAACGCTTAAATAATCTTTTATAATATAATAATAGTTTTGTGAGAGGTTAAAGATTTTGAAGTTGGCGGAAGGGAAACAAGAAAGAAAGGGAGAAGAAGAAAAGAAGAAAAAAGAAGAAGCAGGAAGGAGAAGTAGTAGTAGTAGTAGTAGTAGTAGTAGTAGTAGTAGTAGTAGTAGTAGAAGAAGAAGAAGAAGAAGACTTATATGGAAGAGAAAGAAACAAAAGGAAGAAGAAGAAGAAGAAGAAGAAGAAGGAGAAGAAGAAAAAGAAGAAGAAGAAGAAGAAAAAGAAGAAGACAAAGAAAAAACCAAGGAACAAAAAAGAAGAAAGAAAAAGAAGAAGAAAATTAAAAGAAGAAAAAATAATATAGAAAAAATGAAAAACAACACCAACAACATAACATCTAATACTGTTTTTTTTTTTTATATATATATATATTCTTTCGCCAAACAGAAGAGGTCATTCCAGCGAGCCCGTGCAAAGCCTGTTCCAGTATTATATTCAGAACGTTAACTCAGGGTTGAATGCGCTTATAAAGGATTAACGACTCGTCTTCTATTAATTCACGTTCATGTATGTAGAGGAACCAGAGCGAGAGCGCGAGAGAGAGAGAGAGAGAGAGAGAGAGAGAGAGAGAGAGAGAGAGAGAGAGAGAGAGAGAGAGAGAGAGAGAGAGAGAGAGAGAGAGAGAGAGAGAGAGAGAGAGAGAGAGAGAGAGAGAAAGTCAGTCAGACAGTAGCATATTCAAGTAGAAAGCAAATCAGACAGAAAGGAAGGGGCACACACACACACACACACACACACACACACACACACACACACACACACACACACACACACAGAGAAGACAAAGACAGAGATGCAAGTCAAGTATCCAGAAAAAAAACACACGAGGAAAAGCTAAACAAAAGGAGCAAGAGAAAAAAAAAAAAGGAAGTAGCGTGAAAATAAGAAAAGTAAAAACTAAAGTAAAGGAAGAATGAGGAGGAGGAGAAGGAAAAGAAGAAAAAGAAGAAAGAAGAAAAGAAAAAAATAGAAAAGGACGACGAAAAAATAACGAAAAAATGAGAAATACAAAAAATAAAATGAAACAAAAACAATAACAAGCGACGATATAACAACACAATTAGGAACAAAGAAAACAACAACAGAAAATAAGAAAGGAACACACAAAACGTAGTAGTAGTAGTAGTAGTAGTAGTAGTGGTATAGAGTAGTCGTATTCATAGATCTCACCTGGGCGTTGAAGTTACACCTGGGGAAGTTGCCGGGCAGGTCGTAGCGATTCGGGCGCCTTGGGTCGTTCACATGAGGTCGGTAATGGGTGAGTCGTTCGTTGATGGGGTACCTGGAGAGCCGGAGAGACAGGTAAGCAGTAAGTGTGAAGTGTGAGGCAGGGATGTGTAAGGTGTGGCGGCAGGGGAACGAGGAGGAGGGTAAGGAGTTTAGGGGAGAGGAGGAGAAAGTGAGGGGAGGGAGGTAATGGTGAAGGGGAAGGAAATTGGTTTAAGGAAGAGAGGCTGAAGGGAAGGGAAGGTAAAGGTAGGGAAAAGTGTGCGTGTGGGAGGGGAGGAGAAAGAGTGATGGGAAGGGAGGTAAGTAATAGTGAAGGGGAGCGAAAAAGAATTAAGGAAGAGAGGGAAGGAAAGGGAAAGTAAGGGGTCAGAAAAAGGTTGGTTTGTATATGAGGGGATATGGAGAGAGACAGATATGGGAAGATTGGAAAGGAAAATGGGAAGTTAAGGGAAAGAGCAAGGAGAGGGAATAGAGATCTTAGGGAAAGGGAAATGGAAGAAAAGGGAAGGTAAAAGGAGGGAAGAGGGTGGATATATGTAAGCGTATAGGGAGGGAAAGATATGGTAATTATGGGAAGGAAAATGGGAAGGTAAGGGAAAAAGGGAAAGGAAATAGAGGTGTTAGGAAAAGGAAAAGAGGTGGAAAGAAAAGGGAAAAGGAGGGAGGAGGCTTGGTGTGTATGTGAGGGTAAGGAGAGAGAAAGTTAAGAGGGGGATGGGAGGGGAAAGGAATAAGAAGAGGAGAGTTAAAAGAAAGGGAAGGGGAAGGTTGGGGAGTGTGTGTGTGATTTTAAAGCACACTCTCTCTCTCTCTCACTGTCCCTTTCATTTTCCATACTCTAATCTCTTTCCTCAGTTATTTTCTTATGTTTCTGTTGTTTTCTTTCTTTCTTGACGTATATTATTATTTTGTGGCTTGTTTTTTGTCACTTATTTTTTCATTTCTTTTCTTTCGATTTTTTATTCATCCTCCTCCTTTATTTCTCCTCTCTTTCCTCTTTATTCGCTTTCCTGATATCCATTGCATCTCTTTCATTCCTCCCTCCATCATCCCTTCCTCCCTTCCTCCTCCTTACCATTCATACTTCTTCCACGTCTCTTTCCTACTCACGCTCCTCCATCATCTTCCTTCCGTGCCTCCTCCACCTCCTTTATCCACATCCTCCTCCATTCTTCCTTTATATTCTTAGGACTTCCACCCGGGTCTTCCATCCCTTCCTTCCTTCCTTCCTTCCTTCCTTCCCCTCTTCGCCCTTTTCCTCACCCTTTCCTAATGTCTGGTTCGTCTTACCTTATCTCGTTATTCAGTCCTTCCTTCATTGCTTATTCATACACACTCACTCCCTTTATATAATCTATTTGTTCATTAGTTCTCTCTCTCTCTCTCTCTCTCTCTCTCTCTCTCTCTCTCTCTCTCTCTCTCTCTCTCTCTCTCTTCTATCTATCTACTTATCTATCTATCCATCTATCTCTCCACTTACTTGGTGAGGTCCGTGCTCTGCACCACCTGGGTAGCACCGGACAGGTAGGCCCAGGTCATGGCCAGGAAGGTGACCAGGAGCACGGTCGATCCCACCTTGATCTCCCACATCTGTCGAGGGAAAGAAAGGTTGATATACTACCATTCCGCACTGTCTACACTCTTTGCGTGCGTCTGTCTAGTGGTTGGATATTGTGGTTGATGCTGTTTTGAATGAGTGTGTCAAGATTATAAAAAGGCTTAACGATTACGATGTAGGAATAGATAGAAAGGCATAGGTAGAACAGATAGGAACAGATTGATAGTTGTAAGTGTACTTTTTGCCTGTGTCTACCTAGATGTTGAAGATTGTGATTGTTGTTTTAAATGGGTGTATAACGATTGAAAAAAGGCTTAACAATTACGATAAATGTATTGTTTGACACTATATGTAGATGTAGGTGATTGTGATTGTTGCTGTTTTGTATGGGTGTATAATGATAAAAAAAACGTCTTAACAATTACAATATATGGAGAAATTGACACTATATCTTGTAGGTGCATTTCTTTGCCTGCTTTTGTCTTGTAATTAAAGATTGCAATTGTTGTCTTGAAGAAAGCATAAAGACTAAAAAAAATGCTTAGAATTATGATATATGAATAGATTTGACTCTATATATCTAGTTACAGGAGAATACAATGTCTGTTTCTCCGTTAGCAAACACAAGAAAGTAAGAGAAAACAAAAGCGAAGCAGCTGACATCTCGTTATCTTTACCTCGCCCAGGCCTAACAACAACAATTTTCCGTGTAGTTCAGAATAACGCGCTTTTCCTTTTTTTTTTCTTTTCGTTGTTTCCGCTCCGGTGGTTTCACAGAGGCGCGCGTGTTCTCGTTTCTTGGTTTGCATTTTCCCGACGCTTTCTTCCGTCCAGTGGAATATTCTGTTCTATTATCTATACTGGTTTTACTGGTTACTGGTTCTCGTTTTCTTTCCTACCACTTCTTATTTCTCCATTTTGTATGTGTCCTACGTTCTTCTTTTTTTCTTGTTTAAATTTGCATCCATTATCTGTTTTTACAATCTTTTACGCTGCAGGAATCTTCATCGTTGCTTTTTATTTTCCGCATTTCGTTAGTTTTGTGTTACTTTCCTATTCGAGAGAGAGAGAGAGAGAGAGAGAGAGAGAGAGAGAGAGAGAGAGAGAGAGAGAGAGAGAGAGAGAGAGAGAGAGAGAGAGAGAGAGAGAGAGAGAGAGAGTACCACCGTCACCAAGTACATCAGACAACATAGAATCAGAAACATTTTTACTGCGGGAATTCGGATCACGCGAGAGACTCAACTATCACCGAGACGTGTAAAGAAAAGAAAGTGAGAGGAAGGAAGGCAGGGGGACAGATAAGAGCGAGAGAGAGAGCGAGAGAGAGAGAGAGAGAGAGAGAGAGAGAGAGAGAGAGAGAGAGAGAGAGAGAGAGAGAGAGAGAGAGAGAGAGAGAGAGAGAGAGAGAGAGAGAGAGAGAGAGAGAGAGAGAGAGAGAGAGAGAGAGAGAGAGAGAGAGAGAGAGAGAGAGAGAGGAGAGAGAGAGAGAGAGAGAGGAGAGCAACACACAACTGTCGTCGTCCAACCTTCACGCCTTCCTTCAAATCAATCACCAATCACACCCACAAGAGGAGACGCCGATTTCGCCACAATTAGAGGCGGATTTCTGAGGATTATCCGAGTCCTGGTGAGAGGGAAGAAGGAGAGAGAAAGAGGGAGAGGGACAGGGAGGGAGCGGAGAGGGAATTAGGAAGGGAGCGAGAGAGAGGAAGACAAGAAGAAAGGAGATAAGGCAGAATGGAGGGAATAAAAGACATAATAAGGAGTAAGTTAGAGAGAATAGATGCTTGGATTGGAAGGACTCAAGGAAGATGGAAAGATGTTGAAGGAAGACAGTGAGGAAGTAAGAGATGAAGGCAAGAATTCGATGAGAAAATGAATGATTGATGGAAAGAGAAGAAATGAAGGATGCGATGGATAAAAGGAAGGAAAGATGAAACAAAGGGAAGGAACGAATGAAAGGAAAGAAGAGGAAGGCAAGGGAAAGAAAAGAGTAGGAGAAAAAAATATGAATGACGTGAAAACCTAGCGAAGGAAACAAAGGAGGAACAGTGGAAAGGATAAAGAGGAAAAACGAAATGGAAAGAATATAAAAAAAGTGATGATAAATGAAGGAATGAAGACAAAGGTAGCAGAAAAGAAGGAAAGAGACAAATAAGGATAGAAATTAATGAAGAGGGAATAATAGGAGGGCGAAACGAATGAAAGGAAAGATGGGAAAAAATGGAGAAAACTGAATGGAAAGTCAGCATGTAGGGAAAGTGATAAATTGGGGAAGGTAGACAAAGGTAGCAGAAACGAGGGAAAGAGATAAATAAGGGTGGAAATGAAGGAAGAGAGAATGGGAGAGCGAAATGAATGGAGGGAAGGAAGGGAAAAATGTAGAAAATTGAACCAGGAAGGGAAAGAGAGAAGTTCCGGACTTGATTTAACGTGACAGAGAAAAAGAAATCGAATAATTCAGACTCGCGAATCATGAACAGAGAACGGGAAATATTTTTATATGAAGAAATGAGAGAAGTTTGAGATAGAAAAAGAGAATTAAAACAGACGCACAAAAAATAGAGAACTTAAAAGATATTAGAAAGACGGAGTGGAAAAAGAAAATAATGAAAACTGAGTGAATTAGGAGAATTTTTTAACGTGAAGAATAATAAGAAAAAAAATAGAGAACATAAAAGATATTAGAGAGACGGAGTGGAAAAAGAAAATACTGACAACTGAGTGAATTAGGAGATATTTTTAACGTGAAGAATAATAAGAAAAAAAATAGAGAACATAAAAGATATTAGAAAGACGGAGTGGAAAAAGAAAATAATGAAAACTGCGTGAATTAAGAGAATTTTTTTAACTGAAGAATAAAAAGGAAATAAAAGGTGATAATAATGAGGAAAAGAACTGAGGAGATAAAAACTAGAGACAACAAAAGAGGGAATACTAATGAAGGAGTGAAGAAAAAAGAACAATGAAAACAACAACAACAACAACAAAGATAAAAAAGTTCATTACAAAAGGTGAGGATAATGGGATGAAAAATTAAGATTAAATTCGAGAGGAAAAAAAAGGTTTAAAAGGAGTAATTAATCAAGACGGAGGACAAAGGGGACTGGTGAATGGGGGAAAAATACTGGGGAGGAAAACACAAAAATCCGAGAAGACGGAATGAGAAACAAACAGAAGGGAAAAGAAATGCGTTACCTGGGAAAAGTCTTGATTGCTAAGGTAACACTGGACAGAACCTCGACTTAATTTAAAATCTTGGTTAAACACGATTTCTATTATTTTTTTTCTGATGGTCATTAACAAACTTTACGGCATTAGTGCAAGACAAAAAATTAAGAAAAAAGCAAACTATTGGAAATATATTTTTAAAGTCGCACACACACACACACACACACACACACACACACACACACACAGGGACGGAGAGAGAGATAGACAAGGAGACAAAAGAACAAAGAACGAAGATAAAGAATGTATACACGCAACAATGATGTAAATTCTTGTCTTTTCGTGTTGTTGTTGTTGTTGTTGTTGTTATTATTGCTGTTGTTGTTGTTGTTGATGTTGTTTTGTTTTGTTGTTGTTGTTTCTACTGTTGCTGGTTTTACTATTTACATTGTTACTTTTGTTTTCTTCTTCTTTCTTCTTATTTTTATCCTTATCATTATTATTATTATTATTATTATTATTATTATTATTATTAGTGTTTTTCTTCTTCTTCTTCTTCTTCTTCTTCTTCTTCTTCTTCTTCTTCTTCTTTCTTCTTCTTCTTTTGGTTATCATTATTATCATTATTTGCATCATTACAAATTTCTTATAATATATTGGAAAAGTAAATAAAATAAAGATAAAACGAAAATAGGTATGAAGGTCGGAGAAGAAAACGAAAATAGGAAAACAGAAAACAAAGAAACAAAGAGGAAGTGAATAAAAAAAAACTAACAGAGGACAGAGGAAAAAGAAGACAAAGAAGATAAAAATAATCTTAAAAAACAAACAAAAAAAGAAAAGAAAAAACAGAGAAACAAAAGACGAAATAAAAACACAGGAGCAAATGAACGCTTGTCTGAGTGTGTGTCTGTTTGTACGTCCGTTTGTTTGTTTGTTTACCTTTAGCAGAGATGTATTTCAGAGGGGAACAAAGTGGATTTCTCTGGCACATTCGTCTTTTTAATCTCTCTCTCTTCACAATTTAATCTAATACCTTTAACTATACGGGTTCCCCTCTTCTATTTTTCTCTGTCTTCTATCTGTCTCCTGTTTTCGTTTCTACAGCGAAGGAGGGGAAAGGAGATGAGAGGAGGAGAGGGAAGAAGGAAAAGTTGAGAGGATGGTACGAAGGGAGAAATAAGGGGAGAAAAGAAATGGGTGGTGAGAGGAACAAGGGGAGGAGAGAAAGAGATAAATAAAAGAACAGGGAGGTAAGAAACAGGAAGGGGAAAGGTGGAAGGGTTGAGAACCAAGAGAGAAAAGGGACAAGGAAAAGGAAGGAAATACAGTGGATAGGAAAAGGGAAAAACGTTGGGGGTAGAAATAAGAGAAAGAAAAGGTTAAAAGACGGTAAACAAGAAGAAGATAAATTGGAAAAGAAGAGAGAAAAAGAGATGAAAGGTAGAGGATAAGAGAAGAGGAAAGATGAGGACGGGGAGGAAGGAGGAAAGAAGGAAAAGATTCAAAGAGGGTAAACAAGAAGGGAAGAAAAGGGAAAGAAAGAGAGATGAAAGAGAAATGAAGGGCAGAGAAGGAAGGAAAGGATGGGGAGGAAAGAAGAAAGCGAGAGGAAGAGCAGGTTCAAGGGAAAGGTAGAGGATAGGAGAAGGAGGAAGAAGAGGACGTGGAGAAGAAAAGAAAGAGACAGAAAGAAAAAGGTTTAAGCAGGTAGACGATAAAGAAATAAACGATTGATGATAGGAAAATAAAGGTAGAAGAAAACGGATGGGGGAGAAAGGAAAAAGAAAAAAAGATGGTTAAAAGAGAAAAGACGAGAATGCGAGAAAAGGGGAAAGGAGGAGAATGAAAACGAGAGTTAGAGTGAAAAGGTAGCAAGGGGAGCAGAAAAGGGGAAAGAAGGAGAATGAAAACGAGAGTGAAAGGGACGAGGGTAGCAAGGGGAAGGTGAAAGAGGGTGCAGGAGTCCTCTCTTGAAACACCTGGACAGCGAGGGGATACACCTGAGCCCCGCACCATCAGGTAAAGCGAGACGGGAGGGAAAGTGGCGAGGAGGAGGAGGAAGGTAGGGAAGGGAGAGGGGAGGAAGAGGAGAGGAGAGGACGAGGTCTTTCTGCAAACTATACTTGTTATATTTTTAGGTTGGGTTGGTCAGAATCATATTGTTACCCCCCCTCTCTCTCTCTCTCCCTCTCTTGCCATCTTTAGCTCAGTTACTCCTCTCGTCTTCCTTCCTGTCTTCCTAATCCTCCTCCTCCTCCTCTTTCCTCCCTTTCTCTAACCATATACATAATTTTCCTCCCACGCTCTTTCTCCCCCATTTAATATACCTTACGTCTCTACAACCAGCGCCGTTCCATTTCCTCTCTCTCTCTCTCTCTCTCTCTCTCTCTCTCTCAGCGGCAATCTCCACTTTTATGCTTAATCTTCACTGTTTTCTTTCTTTCGTGTTTTCTCCGATCTACGAAGGTTCTTTGGTCTTATCTCTGTGCCCTGACAACTCTTCCTCCTCCTCCTCCTCCTGCTCCTTCTTCTAATCTTCTTTTCCTCCTCCTCCTTCTGATCTTTTCATCTCCTCTTCTCCTCTTCCTTCGTCTGATCTTCTTTTCCTCCTTCTCTTCTCTGTTTTCTTCTTGGTCTCCGTTTCTTCTTCCTGCTATTCTTCTCCTTCTCCTTTTCCTCCTCCTCCTTCTGATCTTTTCCTCCTTCTCCTTTTGATCTTCTCCTCTTCCTTCGTCTGATCTTCTTTTTCTCCTTTTCTTCTCGGTTTTCTTCTTGGTCTCCTTTTCTTCTTCCTCCTAGTCTTCTCCTTCTTTTCCTCCTCCTCCTTCTGATCTTTTTTTCCTCCTCCTCCTCCTCGTTTTGACCTTCTCCTCCTCTTCTCCTCTTCCTTCGTCTGATCTTTTCCTCCTTCTCTTCTCGGTTTTCTTCTTGGTCTCCTTTTCTTCTTCCTCCTAGCCTTCTTCTCCTTCTCCTTTTCCTCCTCCTTCTACTTTCGATTTTCTGCTTTTCCTCCTCCTACTTTCGATTTTCCGCTTTTCCTCCTCCTCCTTCTCCTCCTGATCTTCTTTTCTTGCTCCTCCTCTCTCTTCTTCCCCCTCTTCCTCTTCTACTCCTCCTCCTGCTTCTTCTCACTGAACAACAACAACGCTACGAATTTTAGGAAGAGTACCGCCCATTTTCCAAGCAATTCCCTTCACCGCCATCACAGCGCAAAAGATGACATTGTATCGACTCGCACTGCTCGCTCGGCCCAAGGAGGAAAGGAGCGGGGAATGCGAAGGGGAGAGGAGAGGATGGAGGAAAAGAGGAAGGAATGGAAGAGGGGGAAGGGACTAAGGAAAAGGAGGAGAGGAACAAGGAGGGTATGAAAGGGGAAAGGAGGAACGGAATAAGAAGGGGAAAGGAGGAAAGAACGGAAGAATGAAGGAAGAAAAGGAAAAAACAATAAGAAGAGGAAAGAAGAAAAGAATGGAGGAAAGGAGGAGGGAAACAAGAAAAGGAAAAAGAAGTGAAAAGGAGGAAAATGACAAAGGAAAGGAGAATGGAGAGAACATAAACGAAAAAGATAGGAGAGAGAAAGAGAGTAATAATAACCGATAAGAAGGGTGGGGAGAGGGGAGATTAGAGAACGGAAACTGATAAAAATAGAAGAGGCGGAGACTGGACAAGGATACAAGGATTCACAAGCATATAAGGAGACTAGAAAAGGGCAGAAGAATATAAAAGAAAAAGAAAAAGAGAATAAAACAGAAAAATAAAAGAGGTGAAGAGCAGACAAAGAACACACAGACTTAAAAGGAGAATACAAAAGAGAAGAAGAAGATTTAAAAAAAGCAAAGAAACAAACAAAAAAAATACACAGACATAAAAAAAAAACACTTGAAGATGCAAAACAAAAAAATAAGAAAAAAATAAGAAAATACACAAGGAAGAATACAAGAGGTTAGAGATAAAAAAAATAAAGAGAAATATGAGTTAAAGGAAATTGCAATAAACAAGAAGAAAATAATGTAAAAATTTGAATGTAAAGAAAAATACGCGCTAAAGGAGATTATTGCACACACAGAAGAAGAAAGATAAAGTAAAATTAGAATGGAAAATGAAGAAAAATAAGAGTTGGAGGAAACTGCAACATACAGAAGAAAAAAAAATAAGTAGAAATCGAATGAAAAGTAAAGAAAAAAAATAAAGAGTTGAAGAAAATTGCAACATAGCAGAAGAAAGTAAAGTAAACATAGCATGAAAAGTAAAAAAAATAATTGAAGGAGATTGCAAGAAACCAGAAAAAGAAAAAGAAAGTGAAAATTGAATGAAAAATAAAGAAAAAAAGTTGAAGGAGATTATCACACACAGAAGAAAAAAAAAAAAAAAGAATCAAAAGTAAAGAGAAAAAATAGCGTTGAAGAAAATACAGAAGAAAAATAAGTAAAAATAGAGTGAAAACGATAAATAATGAAATAGAAAAATCGTGACAGGTTTATTTATCTTTACGAGACACCTGATGGCCGCCATGTTCATTAGTGACGTCACACACACAATGACCAATGACCGCAAAGTTCAGGAATGACGTCATTTGTGTCAGCCAATCACCGTTGACCTTTCCCGGCCGTTAGCCAATAGGAGTAACCCTCTGTCATGGTGTCACACGCACAGCTGTCCACGGCTGTCACCAGTTTTGGACACAACGTCAACTCTGAACTTCATGGAACGGAAACAAGAACGAAACACAGAAACAGGACATAGAAGGCAGCCATGCACACGACCTATAGCGAAAATGATGCGAACAAAAGGAAAACAATGATAAAGATGATTTTTTTTTACAGTAGAGGAAACAGTTCAAGGGTAAAAAAAGAGGAAACAATAATGAGAGAAAAAGCCCGCTACTCACTCCTACAAAAGTCAAGAGGAGTGGCCAAAAGATAGGTCAATTTCGGGAGGAGAGGCGTCCTGATATCCTCCTCTTGAAAGATTAGAGGATTCAAGATTAGAGAAGGGAAGAGAGATAAAAAACAACTGAGAGCTAGAGGAAAAATATGAGAGCAGAGGATATCGAAAGAGATGAAGAGGGTGATGGAGAAGGTGAAAGACAGGAGAGGAAATAGAAACGAGGGCGTAAAACATGTGAGGGCCAACAATATTAAGAAAGGAAGAAAAGAAAACAATAATGGCATAAATGAAATGTAGATATATATTAAGATTTTTTCCAACTTACAGAAAATACTTAAAAATATATTGTAACGTTTCAAATGTACGAATATATGATAAATCGTCTAATTAATCGTCTAAAGAGAAATCATATAATTAACAGCAGAATAAAATGTTTCTATAATAAGATAATGTATGAAATGCACTAAAATTATGAAGCGCCTTACAACATTACATTACATTATCTAAACCATTAACAAACATTAAGCTCTAAGTAAATGCAACAGTTCGGAATAATAATACAACTTGCATGCGTTCCTTGTCTATATAATGAAGCTTCTGTGTAGTGTATTCAGTAGTATGACATGCACAGCTATGTATTAATCACAGATATTTTAGTACATTAACAACACTGATAAATACTTAAATACCTCTATCATTGAAACTCGCATCGTCTTTAATAAAACGGTAAAATTAAATACACACACAAAAAAACTCCCTTCTTTCCTCCCTCCATTCAGTGTTACGGCATCAAGGTTATTTGACATCAAAGTTCATTTCCAGTCTTTTCTGTTCCTTGTTTTTAATAATAACACTGATAAATACTTAAATACCTCTATCATTGAAACTCGCATCGTCTTCAATTAACGGTAAAATTAAATACACAAAAAAACTCCCTTCTTTCCTCCCTCCATTCAGTGTTACGGCATCAAGGTTATTTGACATCAAAGTTCATTTCCAGTCTTTTCTGTTCCTCGTTTTTAATTCCCCTCCCTCGTGCCTCGCCCCTTTGTTTACCTTCCTTCTTTATTTCACTCACTAATTCGCTTCCACTGTTCCGCTGACCTGTTTTTTACCGCTCGCCTCCCTCGCTGGCCGCTAATACACGCGTTCCCTTTGCTGTTCACTTCATGTTTTTAAATTGTTTCACCCCAATCTATAGTAATTTACCTCGCTCGTTCGCTTTGTTTTTTCTCACTTCAATGGCTTTATTTTTTTATCTATGTAATTATGGTCTTGTTATTGGCCTCTTCATCATTGCGTTATTTTCATTCAGTTTCATTCTGTAATTGATGTTTTTTAATTGTTTCCCTCCAATCTGTAATAATCTGCCTTCCTCGTTTTTCTTTGTTATTTATATTTCAATGGTTTTATTTTTGTATCTGTAATTATGGTCTTGTTTTTCGCCTCTGCATCATCGCGTTATTTTCATTCAGTTTCATTCTGTAATTGATGTTTTAAATTGTTTCCCTCCAGTCTGTAATAGTTTGCCTTCCTCGTTTTTCTTTGCTATTTCTACTTCAGTGGTTTTATTTTTGTATCTGTAATTATGGTCATTTTATTGGTCTGTGCATCGTGGTAATGTTTTCCTAATGTTTCTTTCTACTTGTTTTCATTTCTTGTCTTCGTCATGTCACTGATTATAATTATGTTTTTATGAATTCACTTTTTGTTGCATTTTTCTCTTTCTATTCAAACGTTTATATTCCTTTCGTTCTATTTATTCCATACTTTCATTTATAATCATATCTTACCTTCGTCCTTTTTATACTCAAAACATCACTTTCTTCCTATTTTTTGCCTCATTCTAAACTTTTACGCACTCATAATATTATCCTCACTATAGTACGTTTATCATTTAGTTTTCTTTAATTCCGTTTTCTTCCATTATTTGCTTCTTTTTCAACTTTTTCCGAACCTCTTTTTCTTTCCATTTTCTCTCAATTCTCGACTCGCATTAGACCATTTCCTTTTAGGTTTTCCCGTGTCCCTCTTTTTCCCTCAATTTCTCTCCGCAAATCTCTCTCTCTCTCTCTCTCTCTCTCGTACGGTAATGACTTTTAGAGGGGCACCTTTATCTTGAGAGAGAGAGAGAGAGAGAGAGAGAGAGAGAGAGAGAGAGAGACTATAATCGTTAACATTAATGGTAATTGTGGGGGATCATACAGGCGTCGTTTCCAATCAAAATTACCACCATCACCACTACCACCACCGCCTCTCTCTCTCTCTCTCTCTCTCTCTCTCTCTCTCTCGTCATGTATCTCAAGTGGCCGTGTAATTTTAAATGCGTGGTTAAATAATTCTTCTCCTTGCTCTTCTTTATGATTCAGTCCGTCTAGTTACTCCATTCATGCCTCCCTCCTTCTCTTCCTCTTCTTTCTGCTCCTCCTCCTCCTTTTGTCTGAGTTTCCCCTTCTCTCTCCTTTCCCATGTTCCGTCACTCTATTGCTTCTCTTCCTTTTCTTGAGTCATCGTTTCTTTTTCCGTGTTCTATGTTCTTATGCGGATTCACTTTTCTCCTCTTTCTCCTCCTCCCCTTCCTCCTCCTCCTCTACTTTCTCCGCCTAGTCCTCCTTTCCTTTCTTTCACTCCCGTTCTTTCGACGTCGCATTCAACAGCACTAGAGGTTAAAATTGTATATGCGTGCACACACACACACACACACATACACACGCTACTCCCCACTCCCACCCTCCCCGCTCCCCCCAACACACATATATTCAAAGCAAAACCAAACACACACACACACACACACACGAAAAATAAAAATAAAAATAGGAAACGAAAAAAAAAAAAAGAGGGAATACCACTGCCCTTTGACAAGACACGTGACCCCGCCAATTACCTGTCCGGCTCACTCACCTGGCACTACTAATTAATGCAGGTACCTCCCCCCTCCCCTCCCCTCCCCCTGCCCCCCTCTCCTGCATCTTTCTTCTGCAGTTCTCGCTCTTAAGGACGCTGATTTTATTTACTGATTTTTATTTCTTAGTGTGTGATGGGGAAGGGATTAGAGAGAGAGAGAGAGAGAGAGAGAGAGAGAGAGAGAGAGAGAGAGAGAGAGAGAGAGAGAGAGAGAGAATAATAATGAAAAACATGTCTAGAAACGAGATTGAATAATAAATCGCGGCAAAGGCGGAAGAAGAAAGAAGGAGAGGAAACTAAGAAAGGAGAGAGAGAGAGAGAGAGAGAGAGAGAGAGAGAGAGAGAGAGAGAGAGAGAGAGAGAGAGAGGTTAGCAGGAAGTGAGGGAGAGGGAGAAAGAGGAAACAATCAAGATGGAAAAAACATGAACTTGTGAAAGAAATAGCAAGGGAGGGAGGAAGTGAGAGGAGAAGAGAAGGGGAGCTGAAGGAGAAAGTGAGCGGAAAGGTAAGAGAGAGAGGACTGGGGTAGGTGGGAAGAGTAAGATAGAGAAATAGATAAGGAAAAGAATAAAAGATAGAAGATGAAAGAAAGAATGGAGTGGGAGGAGAAGAGTGAAAATAGCAAGGGAAGTTAGAGGAGAAAGGGAGAGGAAAGACAAGGGGGATTAAGGGAGGTAGAAAGGGTAGCATGGAAGAATAATCAGGGAAAGAATAAACGAAGAAGAGAGAGGAATTGGGTTAAAGCAGAATGGAGGGAGAGGAGAAAAGGGAAGATAGGATAAAAGAAGAGGAAGTGGGGGAAAGATAGAATGAAGAGAGAAGAATAAAGGAAAGATAGGATGGAAGGAGTGTAGGAGAGACTAGGGAGAGAAGGAAGGAAGGAAGGGAATGAGACAGAGGGAATTTGTGAGCGAGAGGAAGGGATGGAAGGTACAAAGGAAGGAGTACGGAGGAGACAGTAGACAGGAGTGGAAGGAAGGAAGTAAGAAAGTGTGAGAAGTAAATTAAAATGGAGAGGGAGGAATGGAGACTAGGAAGAGAAGAAAGGAAGGAAGGGAGTGAGAAAGAGGGAATTTGGGAGGGAGAGGAAGGATGGAAGGAGTACGGAGGAGATAGCAGACAGGAGTAGAAGGAAGAAAGGAGTAAGAAAGACTGTGAGAAGGAAATGAAAATGGAGAGGAAGGGAGGAATGGAGACGATAATGCAAGGGAAGACGGATGGATGGAAGACAGGGAAGGAAGGGAAGGAGGGAGTGAGGGAGGGAAGGGGTGTGATGGAAGGCTTAAAAAAAAAAAAAAAAATGGAGGTAAGTAAATAGTTGTGCTGAAAATTGCACCCACCACCACCACAACCACCACCACCACAACCACCACCACCACTACGTCCATCAACCACCCTCGAGGCAACAGGCAACGGCGCTAAGGACGAAAAGTAAATAATAAATAAACGAATAAGAGAACGAATGATAATTATAATAAAAAAAGTAATAAATGAACTGAAACGTATGAAATAAACAAGCGAAATAAATCGGCAGATGAACGAATCATTAAATAAGGAGAAATAAATGGAAATAAGTGAAATAAAATGAAGAAATGTAAGGAAATGAAATAAAATAAAATAAATAAAATCAACAAATGAGCAAATGAATGATTAAATGAATATACAAACAGATAAACAAAAAAAAAAAAAACAAATAGATAAAGGGAACGAGAGAGAGAGAGAGAGAGAGAGAGAGAGAGAGAGAGAGAGAGAGAGAGAGAGTGTAAGATGGAAAAAAAGGGACAGATGAGTCAGGAATCTGCTCTGACCTTTGGAAATTCAGCGGCGTCCTTGAAGGGAGAAATTCAATAAAAAAAGGAAGAAAGAAGGATCCTCTCAAGTTTGGAGGAGGGAGGAGGAACGCCGGAGGGAGGAGGAGGAGGAGGAGGAGGTAGCTAAGAGGCAAAGGAAAAAGGGGGGGAGAGGGATGGAACGCGTAGGTTGTGAGGTGGATTAAGAGAAAGAAAAGGGCGTGAATAATGAAGAAATGGGTGGAAAATGTAGGTTAAAGAGGGTTCAATGGGGAGAATATGGAGATGAGAAAAGGAGGGAGGGAGGGAGGTAGGGAGAGAGGAAGGAGGAGAGGGAGGTGAGAGGGAGAAGCATATATGTATCTCGTGTGTGAGTGTGTGTGTGTGTGTGTGTGTGTGTGTGTGTGTGTGTGTGTGTGTGTGTGTAGGGAAGGTGCAGGAAGAGGAGGAGTACGAGTAGGAGGAGGAGGAGGAAGAGGAGGAGGAGAAGGAGGAAAGATCTAGGGAGCCGCAGATGGAGGAAACATGTTGGAGAAGGAGAAGGAGAAGCAGGAGCAAGAGGAGGAGGAGGAGGAAGAGGAGGAGAGTGAATGGAAGTGTAAGGAGAGAGGAAAGGAGAGGATGGGAGAGATTGATACTCTTACGAGGGGAGTGAAGAGGGGAGGAAAGGGAAGAGGGAGAGAAAAAAAAAGAGGACGAAGAAAGTGAAGGGGTAGGAGAAGGAAGAGGAGGAAAAAAAAAGGAAAACAACAGGGAAAAGAGAGAGATGTGAGAGAGAGAGAGAGATCATTATAATTACACACCAAAGTGACCACGAGACAAGACACAGCGGGCAAGGTTTGTTTCTCTCTCTTTCTCTCTCTCTCTCTGCTAACCTGAGCGTGAAATTACATATTGTTATAATCTTAATCCCAGAAGCTCCGGTCCTTTCCCTTGTGTTCTGTTTTCCCGGCCCTGTTTTCCGTCGCTCGGCTTCAATATAAACGTTTCTCTTTCCTAGTAACACGTTTTTTCTCTCTCAGGTAAAACGTTCTGGGAAAAAAATAATCAGGTGCGTTACTCGGAATGCGTTTCAAGTGGATGTCAAGAGTTCAATGTTTGTAGGGATTGTAGTAGTAGTAGTGGTAATAGTTGTACTTATGGTTGTAGTAGTAGTAGTAGTGGTAGTAGTAGTAGTAGTGATAGTTGTGTTGTTATGGTGGCGAAAAGGAATTATTCAAAAGCTAAAAAAAAAAGTGTTAAAAGAGGAGGAAGGAAAGCTAAAATTTTGATTAATGGAGTAATGCATGAAGGAAAATGGTGGAGGAGGAGGAGGAGGAGGAAGAGGAGGGTGAAGAGGATGGGGAGGAGGAGGAGGAGGAGGAGGAGGAGGAGGGAGTAGAGCAGGATAGAGGATAAATGCTGGTTATTGAAGGAAAATAGGAAGCAAATGGTGTTTATGAAGTGTGGAGGAGGAGGAGGAGGAGGAGGAGGAGGAGGAGGAGGAGGGAAGTGCTGGTTGGAGGGGATTTGATGGAGATAAATTAGGAAGATGGAGAAAAAATGATGATTAATGAAGAGGAGGAGAGGAAAGAGGAAAATCAGCTGTTGAGGAGAGGAGGAAAGGTGAGGAAGAAGGGAAGAAGAGGAGGGGAGGAGGAAGAGGCGGTGAGGGAACATAATTCATATCTTCCCTCCTTCTCCTTTCCTCCTCCACAGTTTCCTCCTCCTCCACCCTCTTCTCTCCCTTTCTTTTTCCGCCTTAATTCCTACCCACATTATCTCTTCTTTCCTCTTTGTCCTTCCTCCTCTATCTTCCATAACACTCACTACAGGAGGAAGAGGAAGAAGAGGAGGAGGAGGAGGAGGAGGAGGAGGAGGAGGAGGAGGAGGAGGAGGAGAACATCGAAGCATGGAAAAACAGGCAACAAAAAGACTTCCCACTTATAACGCTGCTGTAGTGTTTTCATAGGCTTGTCTGTTGCTTCATCCCCTTACGGAACAGATTAAGGTCGGTATGTTCTTTCAGACGCTTCCGCCTCACACATCAAGTACATTCAAAGGGCAAAAAGGAGATTAATCGGGTTTGAATGACTGTTTTCCCACGTTCATGGTACAGAAGAGTGGTCAAACTAACACCAGGGCCATAAAACTACTACTGGAAAGTCCTAAAACCCCTGTGAAAGCCTTGTTAAATGTGTGTGCTGAAGGTTTAAGAATATGACCTACAGGCTGTTATCGCACGTGAGTTGTGTTGCCTCGCTTGAAATGATTTACTGTTATTTCTTGTTCTTGGGTTAGTTTAGAGCTCAAAATGTGAATGATCGACGTCACTGAAGTTTTTTTATGTAGCCTACTTGAAAGCCTGTATCAAATGCCCTCGTAGTCGTTCAGGGAGGAGAGAGAGAAAAGGAGGAAGAGGAGGGCGAGGAGGACGAGGAGGTGGTGAGGCAGAAGGAGAAGGGAAGAAGGAAGAGGAAGAAACAATTGGACTCTTTCCTTTCCTTTGATCAAAAACAGCACGACATCAGATCAAATTTTTCTATCAGAGGAAAGAGGAATGGAGGGAGGGAGGGAAAGATAAGGGCAGGAGAGGGAAAGGAAGAGAAGGAGGGAGGTGGGAGAATGGGAGGGAGCAGGGGAGGAAGGGAGAGAGAAGGAAGGAAAGGGGTGGGTGAGGGAAAGAAGGTAAAGGAGGGAGGTGGGAGAAAGGGAGGAGGAAGAGGAGAGAAGGAAGGAGAGAGTAAAATAACAAAGGAAGAAAAAAAAGAAAAAAAAGGAGGGAAAATATTGGGAAGATACAAAGACGTGTTAATTTTGATATCACAGTGCTCTCTCTCTCTCTCTCTCTCTCTCTCTCTCTCTCTCAGTTCCTTATAATTGGCTTCGTCTCCCTTCCATTATACTCTTCATTTTTTCTCTTCTCCCTTCTCTTCATCCATCTATGTCCTCCTCCTTCTCTTCCTCTCTTTGTTTCCCTCTTTCCCCCTTCACTCGCATTCTTTCTTTTCAAATCCTCTTGCTTTTTTTTCTCCTGTCTCTCTCTCTTCGTCATCGGCTACAGCATTGATTTCTCTCTCTTTCCTTTTTCTTGTTTTACTTTTTACCTCAATATATTTTTTTCGCTACATTTTTTTTCGTAACTGCATAATAATTTTCTTGAGCGGGTACAAGTAGTTTCTAATACCCTTTTTTTTTTTTTTAGTTACATTCAGTTATCGTGGTATGTCTGTATTTCACGTTTCTTTCCTTTTTTTTATTCTCGTATTCTCTTTACTTTATTTTACTTCTTTACCACTAACTCAATTTGCTGTACGAATAAGAGTAATTTCAATATCAAGCCTTTTCTCTTTTTTCTATTATTTTCACTATATTTCACGTTTTATTTACTATTTTTTCTTCTTGTGTTCGCATCGTCTGTACATTATTTTACTTCATGATCACTTGCTTGTCTTTTTGTGCGAATACATGCAATTTTAATATCAATCCTTTCCTCTTTTCCTTTGTTTTCATTCATGGTGCTCAATTTCTTCATCTAATTCTCTTTGTTCCTCGGACGCACTTATCTTCACACTGCTTTATTTCCCTTCTTTCATATCATTCTGCCTTCTTCCTGCTTTTGTCAGAGTCTTCCTTCCTCCTTTAAAAGTTCCTCCTCGTTCTTTGATTCACTTCCTCCTCCTCCTCCTCCTCTTCTCCTTCCTCTTCTTTTATCTCCCTGTCTCTTTCCTATTGTTTATCGGTTTTCTCCAGCATTTCTTCATTATTCTCCCCTCGTTCTGTCTCTTTCTTTCCTTCCACCCCCTTTCTCTCTCTCTCTCTCTCTCTCTCTCTCTCTCTCTCTGGGAAGAAAATAGCTTTAAGAAAATAAAAACAAAAACAAAAAAGTTGAACACAAAACAATAAACGGACACAAGAGAGAGAGAGAGAGAGAGAGAGAGTATATTTCCTCCCCACACCTGTTCTTTTTTTCCTCTCTCGCACTTGTTGCTCGCTGGGCCAAACTTTATTGCACGTTGATTACTTCACAGCCCGGCAATACTATAACACACGTGCTACATAAATCTCTCTCTCTCTCTCGCTTTCCGGCTTTCATCTCATTTTTCTGTCACCGGCTTTTGAGCTTTTAAGGTTCGTGAAAAGACGGCGGGATTTACTGGTACAACGCCTACTACTTCTACTACTACTACTACTACTACTGCTACTACGATTAATACTACCATCGCTACTATTGTTACTGATTTTGATGATATATAAAAAAAAGCTACAATTACGAAACAAGACAAACCATTACCGTTACTCCTCTTCTTCCTCCTCCACCTCCTACTCCTTTTTTACTTCTCTCTCTTACTCTTACTACTTCTACTCTCCTTCTCCTCCACCTACTACTACTACTACTACTACTACTACTGACGTGACTCTAAGGCTGGTATTTGATTTGTTGGGGCGGGGTTTGTATATTAACTTTCCGTTCGTGATTGCTATGTTCAGTTTGTCCTTGATTTTTATGCAAGAATGAACGAAGAGCGAAACAAAAACAATAATAACTCGTCCATAAACAGAGATAATTATGAAGATACAGAGATGCAGAGATATTATTATGAAGTGTGTGATTCCGTGTTTAGATTAGTGAAGAGTTGTGATCAGTGCCGATGAGTGAAGAGATTGGAAATACAAGAGAGGTGTAAGGAATGGGAGTATATAAACAAAAGGAAGAGGAATTGAGTTTGCAGTAAAAAAAATCAAGAGGAGTATTGTTCGCTCGCTTTCTCTTCATTTATTGTTGTATTCCAATTCGAGTTTTTCTTGTTTTCTTTACATTTTTTCGTTGGCTTCATTTTTCATATATATTTATTCCCATCGGTGTTATCCCCTTTCTCTCTCTCTCTCTCTCTCTCTCTCTCTCTCTCTCTCTCTCTCTCTCTCTCACCTGAGAGAGAGAGAGAGAGAGAGAGAGAGAGAGAGAGAGAGAGAGAGAGAGAGAGAGAGAGAGAGAGAGAAGGGGGGGGAGGGGCTGTAATAAAGGTGACTCCTTGTATTATTCATTTCTTCCCATGTTTTAAATTAAGACTTTTTCCCCCTTTTTTTTTTCCCTCCCGAATCTGTAATGTAATCTCGTTTCTTACCACTTTTATTTTCTTTTGCACTTTTCTCTTTATTTCTCCTTTGTCACTTTAATTTTATCCCTGAACGTAACTTTCATATCCATATTTAAACTTTTCTTCCCCTCATTTTTCTTCTCTCTTCCCTATCGCTCCAATTTCTCGATAATGCTCTTTTTTTTATCTGTTTTATATCCTCCATTATTTCTATCTGAGACCTAATTCCCTCCTCCTTTCTTCCTCTTATTCACATTATTTCCTTTCCCTTGTATCCTTCTTCCTCCCTCCCTCTTTCACTCTCTCCTTTTACCCTTTTCCTTCCTTCTTTAATATCTCAGAGTAAAAGAAAAACATAAAACTCATTCTCACCATAATTCTCCATACCTTGTCCCTTCCTTTCCTTCTTCCTCCACTTCCACCAGCTGACGCCTCTTCCTCCTCCTCCTCCTCCTCCCCCTGCTCCTTCTAAACCCCACCACCCGTCTCCCTCCTACTCCTCTCCCTCCTTCTCCTCCTCTCTCCTCCGGACCACAGATGCGCAATTAACTTTTTAAATTCCTAAAGAAGAGAAAAAATACGTGTCTCGCTTAAAACGGCTCATGCATGGTAGCAGATGCAATGGACGGAGGGTTACCTGGCTTTTACACCTGTGCCGGGAGGGAAAGGTGAGAGGGGACAGGTGGGAGAGGCAGAGGAAGGTAAGAGGAAATGGAGAAGGTTTGTAGGAAAGAATGGAGATGGAGGTGAGGTTAAAGGATGGTAGGAAGATGAGAAGAGAATATAAGTATGTAGATAAGAAGGAAGAAGGGTGAAAAGGTAGGATTAGACAATGTAAGAAGGAAAGAAAAGGATGGTAAGAAGATTATAAAAATGAGAGAAAAAAGCTACGTAGATAAAAATAAAAAAGAGAGGTAAGAAGGTAAGAACAGAATGAAGGTATGAAGGAAATAAAAGAGAAAGAATAAAGTAAGGCGAAAGGAATGTAAGAAAATGAGAAACCAAGAAGAGAATGCAAGAAAATGAAAATGAAGTAGAAAAACGAGAAAAAAGAGGGGAAGAAAAGATGCGAAAGGACAAAAAAAAAGGAGGCAAAGAAGAAAGTGAAGGAAAAGGAAGAGGATGAATAAAAGGTTAATATAGTTTTCGTTTTTGCTAGTGGTGGTAGTGGTGGTAATGGTGGTGGTAGTGGTTGAGGTGGTGGTGGTCGTGGTAGTGGTAATGGATGTTGCTGGTGGTAGTGGTGGTGGTAGTGGTAGTGGGAATGGATGTTGCTGGTGGTAGTGGTGGTGGCAGTGGTGGTGGTGGGAGTCGTGATGGTGGTGGATTCAAAAAGTTTATATTGTTATGTTTTTCTCTCTCCGCCTCAGGTTACAAGTTAGCAAGACAAATATTAGAGCTACGCCACGCTGCTCATGCCCCGCCTCTCTCCCCCCTCCCCCCTTGACCCCCCTCCTCACCTCCCCCTCCTCCCCCCCCTCCCCCCCTAACCAGTCTCCTTCCTCTTACACGAATTGCTACCGTGGAATTTGTTGCTGCTTCTACTAATGTTGTAGTTTATTGTTGCTGCTTATTGTTGCTGTTGTTGTTGTTGTTGTTGTTGTTGTTGTTGTTGTTGTTGTTGTTGTCGCTTCTGATGTTGCTGGTCAGTCTCCTCCTCCTCCTCCTACTACTACTACTACTATTTGTTACAATACATTCTTTTCCATCTTACTACGACTACTACTACTTTTACTACTACTACTACTACTACTACTACTACTGCCCCCTCCCCCACACTACCTCCCGGGCCACAGATGACGAAGATAACCATAAAATTCCCTTAACGACGCGTGTGATAAAGAATTGAAGTTAGATCACGTAAATAAGTTACGAGGAGGAGGAGGAGGAGGAGGAGGAGAAGGAGGAGGAGGAAAAAGCCCCTCCCTCCCACGATTGAAGGGAAGAGAAGAGGAGAGCTCGCCATTTATTATATCCCCAAGAGGAATTAAAAGGAAAAAAAGAGGATTGTATTTCTTCTTATATTTACACTTTTCTTTTTTTTTTTTCTTGTTGTATTTCTTCTTATATTTACACTTTTCTTATTTTATTTTATTTTATTTCTTGTTGGTTTGAGAAGAACTATATGTAATCCCTTGTAGCATTCTCTTCTATTCCTTATCATTTTTACTTCTTTTTTTCATTTTTGTTCTTCTACCTTTCTTTTATTCCTATTCTTTTTCTACCTCTTTCTTTCATTCCTATTCTTCTTTTACCTCTTTTTTCATTCCCATTCTTCTTCTACCCATTTTTTCATTCCTATTCTTCTTCTACCTCTTTTTATTTAATTTTCTTTGTAATTCTTAGTCCATTCTTTTTTACCTTTTCTTTTCCAGTCCACTTTTTGCCGTCTTTGAAGTCCATTTTTTGTACTTGTTCTTTTATTTAATCGTCTTCCCCTTCCCTTTTTTTATCTTCTCTTGGACTGCAGCGAGACAATAAGATTTGCGTTTTTCCTCTCTCTCTCTCTCTCTCTCTCTCTCTCTCTTTAATGTATATATATTTCAGCACATTTACATCACAAAGAGAGAGAATATTTTGCCTACAGAAAACCTCTTTGGACATTTTTTCAAACTCTTCCTTTGTATATTTTAAGACCTCCAAGGAAATCTCTCTCTCTCTCTCTCTCTCTCTCTCTCTCTCTCTCTCTCTCTCTCTCTCTCTCTCTCTCTCTCTCTCTCTCTGTCTGTGTCTCTCTGTCTGTATGTCTCTCTCTCTCTCTCTCTCTCTCTCTCTCTCTCTCTCTCTCTCTCTGTCTGTCTGTCTGTCTGTCTGTCTGTCTGTCTGTCTGTCTGTCTGTCTCTCTCTCTCTCTCTCTCTCTCTCTCTCTCTCTCTCTCTCTCTCTCTCTCTCTCTCCCGGATCTGATATATATTTCAAACTGCTACGTTGAGAGGAAGGAAGTGAGAAGGCGTTTTTTCCTCCCTTTCCCTCCGTTCCCTCCCTCCAGCTCTCGCTTCCCTCCTTCCATCTTTACATGCTTCCCTCCAGTCACTATAGCTACATCCGGTGGTTTTTCCTCCATTCCTCCTCCTCCTCCTCCTCCTCCTCCTCCTCTTCCTCCAATCCATTTCTTCCATTTCTCATAAACCTCTTTTTTATTTTCTCGATTTCCTTCATTCCTCCTGGTTCTCCTTTTCTTTTCCTCCATTTCTCCTCCTTTTCATTTGATTTATTCCTCCTCGTCGTCTTTTTCTTTGTCTATATTTCTCCTTTTTTCCATTTCCTTCATTCCTCCTCGTTCTCCTTTTCTTTTCCTCTGTTTATTCCTCCTCGTCCTCTTTCACTCTCTCCCTTTCTCTTCCTTTTCATTTTATCTTCTTCATTTCCTAACTTTCTCTTCGCCCTCCTATTCATTTCCTCTATCCCTCCTCTTCCTTCTCTTTTCCATATGCTTAATTCCTCCTCCTCCTCCTCCTCTTTCCCCTCTTTCAAATCCTCCATTTCTGATCTTACTTTTTTTCTCTATCCTCCATTTCTCCTCCTTATTCTTTTCATTCCCGCTATTCCTCCTCCGAAGAGACCCGGGGGAAGAGAAGTAAAGTAAGGTTGAAGATGAGAGAGAATAGAGAAGGAGGAATAACATAGAAGTTGGAGGAAAGAAGAAAGGAGGATGAAAAGGGAAAAGGGAAGAAGTAAGGGAGGAAAAGGATGAGAGGGAATAGAGAGGGAGGAATAACATAGAAGTTGGAGGAAAGAAGAAAGGAGGATGAAAAGGGAAAGGGAAGAAGTAAGAGAGGAAAAGGATGAGAGGGAAAAGAAAGGGAGGAATCAGGTAGAGGCTGGAGGAAAAAAGAAAAGGACAAGAAAAAGAAAAAAAGGGAAGAAGTAAAGGGAGGGAAAGAATGATAATAAAGGAAACATAAAATAAAACATAATCCACAGTAGAAAAAAAACGAAAATTAAAAGAGATAATAAACGAGACCAAAAGACAGAATAGGAAAAAAAAGAAGTTTTTTAAGGAAAGAAAAACAAGGCAAAGAAAATAGAAAATGAAGGTTACGATGAAGAAAAGAGAAAGAAAAACAGGAGGAAAAAAGAGAGTGAAAAATCAATGAGGAAAGAAAAAGGGGAAAGGTGATGAGGAAAATACACAAGCAAAGAAAAAGGGTCAAAAAGGCAGGAGAAAAGAACAGAGAGGGAAAAAGTGGAGGAAAGGAGAGGACAAAAAAACACACAAATAGGAAAGGATAATGAAAGAGGAATAAAAGGAGAAAAAAATGGAGGAAAGGAATACTAAAAAGAAACGGAGGTGGAAAAGACACGAGGAAAGAAAAAGAGAAAAAAAGACCACAGAAAAGGGCGATAAAAAAACATCAGGAAGGTAAACAGGTAAAAGAAAAGTAGAAAAGAACAGGAAAGGGAAAGAATGGAGGAAGGGACAGAAGAAAGGACACAAGGCAATTAAAAAAGGAGAGGACAGAAGGAAAGGACAAGAGGAAACAAGAAAAGCAAAAAAAACGTAGAGGGTAAAAGGAGGGAAACGAACAGAGAACAGGACAAAAAAAAAAGAAACAAACAAGAGAAAAGGACAAAACGAATGAAGAAGAGGAAATAAACAGAGGGAAAAAATAAGACAAACTATAAAAAAAGGACAAGAGGAAAGAGCAAAGGAAAATAAGCATATGTAATAATGGAGGAACGAGGAAACGAAGAGGAAAGAACAAGAGGAGAGAGCAAAATGAAATAAAGGAAGAGGTAAAAAGGAAAAAAAAAGATGAGAGGAAAAAAGGAAAGAACAAAGGAAAATAAGAAATAACCAGAGGAAATTTTAGGAAACAAGAGGAAATGACACGACACGAGGGGAAGGACAAGAGGAAAAGATAAGAGGAAAGGAAAAGAGAAAAGGAAGAGCAAAGGACAAAAGGAGAAAGAACAAATGGAAAGAAATAGTTGGAATAAAGGAGAACGCAAAAAGAGAAAACGAAAAAAAGGAGAAAGAACAAAACACACAAGGAAGTGAACAGAGAGAATGAAGAAAGAAACAAAAAACGGAAACCTCAATCGCAAAAGACAAGGAAACAAAATGAAAAAAAAGAGACAAAAAAGAAAGAGCAAATGAAGAGGGAATAAAAGAAAACGAAAGGAGGAGAGGAAAAAAGAGGAAAGGAATCAAGAAAATAAATAAAAAAGAAATAAACAGAGGCGGAATAATTCAGGAAAAGAAAACAGGAAATAAGAAAAAGAATGAGCAAGAGAAAAGAAGGAAATAAACAAAGAAAAAAACAAACAAATAAACAAGAGAAAAAGGCCACAAAACGATTAAACAAAAGGAAAAAAAAAAACAGTGACGGAATAAATAATAGATAAAGCAATAATAGTAGAAAGAACAAAAGGATATAAACAGAGAAAGAGGGAATAAAGGAGGAATCAAAGAGAGGAAAGGACAAGAGAGGAGGAGAGAGAGGAGAGGAAGAGAAAGAAAACGGGCAGCGAGTCTCGTGGGTCTGGCGGGTGACTCTTTTAAGTTAAGGCCGCGTTAACGACTCTAATTACTAGGGGGTTAGGAACACCTGGGCCTGCCTGCCTCTCTCTCTCTCTCTCTCTCTCTCTCTCTCTCTCTGTGTGTGTGTGTGTCTGTCTGTCTGTTTCTCCGTCTGTCTGTCTGTCTGTCTGTCTGCCTCTCTCTCTCTCTCTCTCTCTCTCTCTCTCTCTCTCTCTCTCTCTCTCTTAACTTTCTCTACAAGATCCTTCCTTCATCATCCGGCCTTACTGGGAAGAGGAGGCAGAGGAGGAGGAGGCAGAGGAGGAGGAGGCAGAGAAGGAGGAGGAGGAGGAGGAGGAGGAGGGAGGGAACAGGTGAATTCTTAAGTCCTGCATTTTTCTTTCAGTTTCTTCTGTTGTAGCTTTTTTTCTTCTTTTTTCTTTCTTTTTTGCTCTTTCCTTTACATTTTTTGTGAGATTTCTCTTTCAGTTCAGGTACAGGTTGACACGAGACGTTTTCACAGGTATTTCTTTTCTCTCTCTCTCTCTCTCTCTCTCTCTCTCTCTCTCTCTCTCTCTCTCTCTCTCTCTCTCTCTCTCTCTCTCTCTCTCTCTCTCATATCCTGACCCTTGCTCATTCTTTTCTTACTTAGTTTAATAGGTTTTTGAGTGAGGGAACATGACAATAATAATAATAATAATAATAATAATAATAATAATAATAATAATAATAATAATAATAATAATAATAATAATAATAATAATAATAATACGACTGACTTTTTTTTCTTCTTTTTCTTAAACATTTTTCAATACGCATTTTACTTCTTTTCACAATTTCTTCCCTGAGCCCCCATCCAGTTCTCTCTCTCTCTCTCTCTCTCTCTCTCTCTCTCTCTCTCTCTCTCTCTCTCTCTCTCCACGCCTGCAACGCTACTTTAACCGGCTGTTCGAGTGTTCAGTGTTAAAGTTCACAGAAAGGTAGAGGAGGAGGAGGAGGAGGAGGAGGAGGAGGAGGAGGAGGAGGAGGAGGAAATAGAGAAAGAGGGATTGGCATTGCGTTAAACAATCCATGTATAAACACACACACACACACACACACACACACACACACACACACACAAACACACATAAAACACTTACTTTTCCTCAATTTCAAAGACTAAATATAATCTTCTTAATGTATCTCTTTTCACTAGGAACCAAATAATAGAAAAATAATATTGATAATCACATAAATATAGAAATGAAAAGAAGACAAAAAGAAAAAAAATAATTACACACGAACTATTTAATATAAGTGTAGATAATGACAATGATAAGAAGAAAGGACACAGGGGAAGGAAAAGAAGAGGAAAAAACAAGAAAAATACAAGATAAAAGAATAAAATAAGGGACAGAAGGAAAAAGAGGGAAAAATGGAGGAAATACTAGGGAAAAAAGACTTAAGGAAAAAAAAATAATAAAATGGAAAACACGGAACACAACAGCAAGAGGAAAGAGGAGGAAAGGGAAGGAAAAGAGGAGAAAAAAACAAGGAAAAAACAGTAGCTAGGAGACAAGGAAAAGGTGCTAACGGAAACAAACAGGACACAATAAGAAAAGAGGAAATAAGGAAAATAATGATGATAAAGATACGAAAAATAGAGAACACAGAGCAGAAAAGCAAGAGAAAAGAGGACGACAGGGAAGGGCAAGAGGAGAAAACAAGGAAAATAGGAGAGAAAGACAGAACAAAGAAGGAAAAATGAAGCAAAGGATAAGAGAAAAAGAAGTGAAGGAAAATAAAAAAAAGGTGACAGACGAAAAATAGAAAGCACAGAACATGAGAGCAAGAGGAAAGAGGAAGAGAGGGAAGGAAAAGAAGAGGAAAACAAGGAAAATAGAAAAAGACAAGAAAAATGAAAAAAATGAAGCAAATGATAAGAAAAAAAAGTGAAGGAAAATAAAAAGATGATAAAGATGATAACAAGAAAACACAGAACATAAGAGCAAGAGGAAAGAGGAGAAAACAGGAAAATACAAGAGAAAAAGACAGGAAAATGGGGAAAAGAAAAGAAACGATGAGATGAAAGATGATTCAGAGATAATGAAGATAAGAAAATAGGAAGCACAGAGCACAAGAGAAAGAGGAAAAAGAGGAAAAAAAGTAAAGAAAAATAGGAAACAGGGAAAAAAAGTGGATATATCAATGAGGGTTATTTTCACATCAATTAGGCGAGAGATGAAATTGAAGTGTCCGATTAAGCGAAAGACTACCACGACTCGATTCCGGATAAATGAGAAATGATCGACACTCCCATTCCCATTCCGGTTAAACGATACTGAAGTTCGGATCCGGTTAAACGAGAAAGTAAGTCCCATTCCGGTTAATTCGGTTAGGTCGGACCGGAATACAAATAACGGCGATGAATATATAAACAAACTCATTATTATTAATTATGTAGATCCGATTACGTTATATTGCAGAGAGAGAGAGAGAGAGAGAGAGAGAGAGAGAGAGACCTAAAATGCGAGAACAAAACCTTTCTTAGATGGCTGACAATTTTTGATCAAGATGGCAAAGGCTTCCTCTTCCTCCTCCTCCTCCTCCTCCCTCTTCTTCTTCTTCTTCCTTCTCCTCCTCCTCCTCCTCCTCCTCCTCCTCCAGGTGTTCTCTCATCTCGGTAAAAGCCCCTTCAGTAAGCAGACGCGGCGGCAGGTAATGACGGAAGGGAAGGGCGGGAAAGACAGGTATTGTGGCCTACCTGTACTCTTGAGGGCCTCCCGCAGGCTCTCACTCACTCACTCTCACTCTCACGCACTCTCACTTTCGCTCATCCTCTCTCTCTCTCTCTCTCTCTCTCTCTCTCTCTCTCTCTCTCTCTCTCTCTCTCTCTCTCTCCGTCCCTCCCTCCTGTTCCTTTCTTACCTTCCTCATTCCTACCATTTTATCAGTCTTTATTTCTGTTGTTTTATCTTATTCTTTTTATCCTTCCTACTCTTCCTCCATTCCTCTTTGCTTTTCTTCTTTATATTCTTTCTTTATTCCTTTTATCTTTTCATTCTTTATTCCTACCGTTCTGGCTTACATTTTTTCGTCTCCTACTCTCTTCTTTTCCTTTACCCTTTCGTTTTTTTTTATTCTTCTTTAAACTTTCATCTCAATATTTTTTTCTTCATTGTTTAACGTTACCGACCAGTTTTAATTTTCTTCGTCCTTTCTATTCTCCTCCTTTTCTCCACTTTTTTTTCATTTCCCAATCTTTCTTTCTTTCTTTCTTTCTACCTTTCACTTCTTTAATTTTTATCGCGATCATCTTGACTTACTCTTTTTTATCCTTCCTAGTTTTCCTTCCTTCTCTGCTTTTCTGTTTTTCCATTCTTGTCTTAATCTTTCTTCCTCTCTTCATTTCCTTTACATTTTCATTCTTTATTCATATCGTCCTGTCTTACTTTTCGTCCAGCCTGCCTTCCTCTTTTTCTTCATTCATCATTTTTTCTTCCTGATATTCGCATTTCACCCTTCCTTCTTTTCTCTCTTTCTAATTTCCACTCTTCATCCCAACCACCCGGCCTTACTTTCTTCCTTTAATCTATCTATCTATCTATCTATCTATCTATCTATCTATCTATTCAGCTATCTACATTCTACATAGTCAATTATCTATACTAAGACAAGTAAACCATATGTCTTTTAAAGCCTTAGCAACAGGCCTTTGAAGCACGACTTGAAACGGCTGAAGGTGCAATGTAACAATGTGTGTGTGTGTGCGTGTGTGTGTGCGTGTGTGTGTGTGTGTGTGAGAGTGAGTGGGACGGTGCAATAATTCATCAGTGGTGCCAACTCTACCTTCTCCCTCCTTCCTCCCTTCCTCCAGTCAGCGTTGCCAAGTTGACTTACGGCGCGTCCTTGCCAAATCTCTCACCTGCCGGGAAGATAAAGGTAGCACGTGTTAATTAACTGCAACGGAACGGCGTCAGGTGAGCAAACACTGACTTCGTTACGTCTAGTTTGGGAGGGGCAAGGGACGGTGTGTGTGTGTGTGTGTGTGTGTGTGTGTGTGTGTGTGTGTGTGTGTGTGTGTTATGGAATCATACACACAATAAGGTAAATGACAGCTAGAAAAGGAGAGGAGAGGATAAGGAAGAGAAGAGAGAACGGCGTCAGGTGAGCAAACACTGACTTCGTTACGTCTAGTTTGGGAGGGGCAAGGGACGGTGTGTGTGTGTGTGTGTGTGTGTGTGTGTGTGTGTGTGTGTGTGTGTGTGTGTGTGTGTTATGGAATCATACACGCAATAAGGTAAATGACAGCTAGAAAAGGAGAGGAGAGGATAAGAAAGAGGAGAGAGAGGAGAGAGGGAAAGGAACAATGAAGAGAAGAGAAAGACCAGAAGAAAGTGAAGAAGAAAGAGAAGAGAGAGGAAAGAGTTAAGGAAACAAGGAAGAGGAGGGAAAGGAGAAAAGGAAGGGAACTAGAAAGGGAGAGACACATAATAAAACGAAAAGGGAATAGGGAAACAGTTTTTTATACATATTATCACACTGTTCCCTTTCCTGTTCTGCTTTTCTATTACTTCTCACATTCTTTACCTTCCCTTTCCACACTTTTATATCTTAACTGATGTATAATTCATTTTTCTAACTTTACCATTTCCTCGTTTTTGTGTTCCTTTTTTCATTTACCTCCTTTCGTTTTTTCTTCCTCCACTGTTTCGATTTTAAGTGGTGTAGTTTCCTGTTTTTTGTATAACTACTTTTTCTAACTTTACCATTTCCTCGTTTTTGTGTTCTTTTTTTCATTTACCTCCTTTCGTTTTCTCTTCTTCCACTGTTTCGATTTTAAGTGGTGTAGTTTTCTGTTTTTTGTATAACTCATTTTTCTAACTTTAACATTTCCTCGTATCGTGTTCCTTTTTCCATTTACTTCCTTTCTCTTTCTCTTCTTCCACTGTTTCGATTTTAAGTGGTGTAGTTTCCTGTTTTTTGTATAACTCATTTTTCTAACTTTAACATTTCCTCGTATCGTGTTCCTTTCTCCGTTTACTTCCTCCTTTGTCTTTCTCTTCTTCAACTGTTTCGATTTTAAGTGGTGTAGTTTCCTGTTTTTTGTATAACTCATTTTTCTAACTTTACCATTTCCTCGTATTGTGTTCCTTTTTCCATTTACTTCCTCCTTTCTTTTCTCTTCTTCCACTGTTTCGATTTTAAGTGATGTAGTTTCCTTTTTTTTTTTATGTCTTCTTCACGCCCATCTACTCGCGTTCACATCAATCTTCCTTTTCTGATTCTTCGCGCCCTCTCATTTTTCTTCGCTTTTTTACTCTTTCCTGACAAGATTTTTTTTTGTCTTGCTAATCACCTCAATTCCTCCTCCTCCTTCTAATCCTCCTCCTCTTCAGCGATTAGCACCAACACCATAACCACCTACGGCTACTACTTCTTCTCCTCCTCCTCCTCCTCCTCCTCTACGATGATTACCAACACTATAGCAACCTACTGCTACTCTTCCTTCTCCTCCTCTTCCTGTTACAGCTGCTCCTCCTCCTCCTCCTCCTCCTCCTCTTCCTCTACGATTATCACCTTTACCGCGAAAACCACAACCATCACCACCTCCTCCTCCTCCTCCTCCTCTCTTCCCCTTACGACCCCATCTTATATATATTGCCTCCTCCTGTTTACTCTCCTACCTCTTCATTTTCCATCATTATGAGCTCAAGTGGAGGGGTGGAGAGGAGATGAGAGGGTGGAGGAGGAGGAGGAGGAGGGAGAGAGGGAGGGAGAGGAGGAGGGAGAGGGTGAGCGATGAGAGGTAAAAGTAGAATGGAAGAAGAGAGGAGGAGGAGGGAAAAAGAGACGTAGGGAAGAGGGATGATTATGGAAATATGGATACTGGAAGAGGAGGAGGAGAAGGAGGAGAAGAAAAAGGAAGAGAAGGAATATATATGATGTGGAGGAGGAAGAGAAGAAGACAAAGGAGAAAGATGAGAAGGAAGAGGAGGAAGAAGAAGCGAAAAAAGACACTGGAGAAGTTGAAACATATAGGAAGAGTAAGATGATGATGATGATAAAGAGGAGGAGGAGGAGGAGGAGGAGGAGATAGAGAAGGATGAATATGTATCTTGAGAAATCTTACAGTATGACACCTTACCATCAACACCTCTTCCTCTTCCTCCTCCTCCTCCTCCTCCTCTCATAGCTCAACCCAGACACTCGTTTATAACCAGCCATTACCCGCAGCTGACAACTCTGAAGACCCTTTGTCATACCTACTAATGGTTGTCTGCTATTAATGGTGTGTGTGTGTGTGTGTGTGTGTGTGTGTGACAGAGAGAGAGAGAGAGAGAGAGAGAGAGATACATACATACGAACAGACAGACAGACACAAGCAGACGTAGAGAGAGTGACAGAAAACAGAGAAAATTAACTCCCAAAACAACAAGAATTAATAGGGAAGTAATTTCTTGTAAATACTTCATTGATAAGATAAGAAAAATGGCTCGAGCTCCTCCCGTGAAGGTGTAATTAGAGCGACGGTCACCAAAGGATGTTTCTCGCTCCCCGGGAGTGTGGCTCACGGCGTGGCTCGCGGCCTGCGCCGGGGGTCACTGGTGAGTGTTTTACCAGGCTGCATAGAAGAGCAGGACAGTGGACACGACGATAGCACAGATGGCTGTGAAGTCCAGGAAGGCCTCTACGGTCCAGTCATCACTGGTCATGACTTCGAAGGCTGCCCATGCG
Source organism: Eriocheir sinensis (assembly GCF_024679095.1). NCBI lineage: Eukaryota > Metazoa > Arthropoda > Malacostraca > Decapoda > Varunidae > Eriocheir > Eriocheir sinensis. The sequence goes on from NC_066519.1 coordinate 22,912,890, forward strand.
TTATCAGCCTCATCGGTGATGGCGGCCACCAATTCGGCGGATGCCCATGGATCATCGGCCTCCACGGACCAGTCATCACGGGTCGCCATGTCAAAGGCTGCCCATGAATCATCAGCCTCATCAGACCAGTCATCACTGGTTTTCATTTCGAGGACTTTCCATGAATCATCAGCCTCATCGGTGATGGCGGCCACCAATTCGGCGGATGCCCATGGATCATCAGTCTCCACGGACCAGTCATCACGGGTCGCCATGTCGAAGGCTGCCCATGCATCATCAGCCTCATCGGTGATGGCGGCCACCAATTCGGCGGATGCCCATGGATCATCAGTCTCCACGGACCAGTCATCACGGGTCGCCATGCATCATCAGCCTCATCGGTGATGGCGGCCACCAATTCGGCGGATGCCCACGGATCATCAGCCTCCACGGACCAGTCATCACGGGTCGCCATGTCAAAGGCTGCCCATGAATCGTCAGCCTGATCAGACCAGTCATCACTGGTCATCACTTCGAAGGCTGCCCATGCATCATCAGCCTCATCGGTGATGGCGGCCACCAGTGCGGCGGATGCACATGGATCATCAGCCTCCGTGGACCAGTCATCACGGGTCGCCATGTCAAAGGCTGCCCATGAATCGTCAGCCTCAGCCCTAGCAGCGGAGGTCACCAAGTCTGGGGCTGCCCATGAATGATCGGCCTCCACGAACCAGTCATCATGGGTCGTCACTTCAAAGGCTGCCCAGGCATCAGCCTCGTCGGTCCTGGCCACCCCATCTGTGGCTGCACGCGGTGCAGGGCTCACCGCCCGGACAGGTTCGCCACACCGCCTTCCATTGCACCTGAGGCTGGTGAAGACGGGCCCGTCGTCGCAAAACAGTGAGAAGTGGAGGCCGCTTACGTTGTCCAGCAGCCAGGCCAGCGGCATGGAGGAGGTGAGGACTGGCTTCTGGAGAGAGGTGCATTGCACCCTGACGGACGCGTTGCCGTCTTTCCTGCACAGCTTCGCCAATGGCACACGCAGCTGACCCTCGGCGTGGCAGCCTTGAATCCCCGCGACGCAAGACCAGCCGTCCACAGGGAGCTTGACTGAGGCGATCGTCCGCCTCCTCTTCACGCAGCAGGTGGACTCCCTGCACGAGAGCTTGATGGAGTCCACCAGGGAGGAGCCTCGCTCCAGGGTAACCCACACGTTGATTTTTTGCCGAGATGCAGAGTGTCCCATCGTTGTTTCGATGTATATAAAAAAAAAATCCGAATAGTGAGGAAAGCGGCGTTAGGTTAAAAGGAGCTGGTATGTGTAGGAAGACTGGCTGGCCTCTTGCAGACACTTTTCTGGTTTTATCTTGCTTGGTCGGCTAAGGAGCACAGTTCACGAATCGGATGGCGGGTGACAGGGCTGAAGCAACTCGCTTTTATTAATAATTACGCCGGATAAACTTCGCGAGTTGAGAGATCAATGTATCAGTGTATTACTATCATCATCATCATCACCACCACCACCACCACTACCACCTCCATCACCACCACCACCACCAAAGCCGATAAGCACCATAGAAGCTGAAAGATCACGAAGGCCATACTATTTTCTCTCTCTCTCTCTCTCTCTCTCTCTCTCTCTCTCTCTCTCTCTCTCTCTCTCTCTCTCTCTCTCTTCGTATATTGTTTTGTTCTATTGTTTCTATTTTAGTCTTTTACGTCTATATTTTTTTTTACGTATTCCTCCTTCTCCTCCCCTCCTCCTCCTCCTACTCCCCTCCTCCTCCTCCTCCTCCTCTTCTCTAAACAATACAAGTCTCAGTTTCCTTTATTCGACGGCTGACAAAGGGATATTTTTCTATTAGTTTCGACTTTTCCCACCAGCCCAAAAAACTTGTCTCGGGAAAACGTGGCTTCTAAATGGAACAATACTGATGTCCGGGCGGCCTTTGATGGACTGGTGGTGGTGATGGTGGTGACGGTGGTGGTGGTGACAGTGGTGATGGTGGTGGTGGTGATGGTGGAAAGTACAATATCTGGAACTTGCTCTCGTGTGTTGATGGTATTTTTATTTAAAGCGTGAATTTACAGGTAGTGGAGGTGGTATTGCTCCTCCTCTTCCTCTTCCTCCTCCTCCTCCTCCTCCTATTACTATTGCTACTGAAACGGAGATGAGCACTGAGGCCACGCGCAGCTATATCGCACCTTAACAATTTTATCTTTATATATTACATCTGAATATTCGACTTTCCTCTTCTCTCCCATCCCCTGTTCCCTTCCTCTCTTCCCCTTTCCCTTTCTTCTACCTCTTGCTCTGTTCCCTCCCCCTCTCTCTCCCTCTTCCCTGTTCCCTTCCTCTCTCTCTCTCCCTCTCCCCTGTTCCCTCCCTCTCTCTCTCTACCTTTCCCCTTTTTCCTCCCTCTCTCTCTCTTTCTCCCTCTCCCCTGTTCCCTTCATCTCTCTCTCCCTCTCCCCTGTTCCCTCCCTCTCTCTCTCTCCCATCCCCTGTTCCCTTCCTCTCTTCCCCTTTCCCTTTCTTCTACCTCTTGCTCTGTTCCCTCCCTCTCTCCCTCTCCCCTGTTCCCTTCCTCTCTCTCTCCCTCTTCCCTGTTCCCTCCCTCTCTACCTTTCCCCTTTCCTCTCTCTCTCTCCCTATCCCCTTTGCACTACCTCTCTCTCTCCCTCTCCCCTGTTCCCTTCCTCTCTCTCTCCCTCTCCCCTGTTCCCTCCCTCTCTCTCTCCCTCTCCCCTGTTCCCTCCCTCTCTCTCTCCCTCTCCCCTGTTCCCTCCCTCTCTCTCTCTCTCTCTCTCTCTCTCTCTCTCTCTCTCTCTCTCTCTCCCTCTCACCTTCTCTCCCTCTCCTTTTCTCTCTCTCCATCTCTCTCCCTCTCTTTCTCTCTCCTCTCTCTCTCCCTTTCCTCCTCTCTCCCTTCTCCTCCCTCTCTCTCTCTCTCCTCTCCCCTGTTCCCTCTCTCCCTCTCCCTGTTCCTCTCCTCCTCTCCCTCTCCTCCTCTCCTCCTCTCCCTCCCCTATAAGTGCACAGGTAGACAGATTTATGTGTTTATTTACTCACTGTACCGATGCAAACACATCCGATTGGCGCAAAAACAAATAAACAAACAAACAAACAAAGTCCACCAAAACAAAACCGGGATACAATTGATGAAAAACAGTTGTATGAAGGGAATGAATGACACACGCACACACACACACACACACATGGCTGCGAATTTGTTTTAGTGGTGTGTGGGTGGTGGTGATGGTGGTGATGGTGGTAATGGTGATGCGGTGTCCTGCTTCCATTCTCCCTCATAAGCGTTGTAATTTCGAAGATAGTGAGATTAACTTAACAACAAGATCAACGACAACAACAACAACAATAACAACTTACAATTACGAAGAACACAAGCCTCACCCTCACGCCACCCATTCCAGCAGAAACACAACCGCCATCAACACACAACGTCATTCCAACACAACGAACACGCTCATTGTACGTACTAATCAGCGTATTGGCGGAAGTGGAGGCGGGAGAGGAGGGAGGGTAGGGGTAGGAGGTAAGAGAGAGAGAAGTGGAGGCAGGGGAGGAGGGGGTTGTGGAGGTAAGGGAGGTAGGAGAAGAGAGAAAAAGGAGGAGGTGAAAAAGACAGTGGAAGAGGTAGGGAAGGAGACTGAGGGCGAGGTGGAGGTAAGAGGAGGAGGCAGAGATGGAGGTGGAGGTAACAGAGGTAGTGGTGGAGGCAGGAGAGAGGAGGTTTATGGAAGGTGGAGGTAAGGGAGGCAGGAGAAGAGGCTGAGGGTGAGGTTAGAGAGACTGGTGGAGGAAGGTGAGAAGAGAGAAGAAAGAGGAGGTAGTGGAGGTGAAAAAAGACAGTGGTGGAGGAAGGGGAGGAGACTGATAGGATGGTGGAGGTAAGGGGAGGAGTCAGAGATGGAGGTGGAGGTAGCAGAGGTAGTGGTGGAGGTAGGAGAGAGGAGGTTTATGGAAGATGGAGGTGAGGGAGGCAGGAGTGGCAGGGTATAGGCAGGGTTCCCAGACTCCACTCGGCTTACGGAGGCAAAACAGATCACGTAGCAGAATGGGCCCGAGTCTTCCATTCACACACGCTATTCCGGGCCTCATACCACTGCCAGGCTCGCCCATCTAGTTTTACAGTGTCTGGCCGGAACACACACACACACACACACACACACACACACACACACATACACACACACACACACACACACACACACACACACACACACGGACGAGAGCTACAAGAGTGATCGGAATTCTTAGTCTCAAAATCATGCATTCTTTGGCCACGTGAATATTAGAAGCACATTTTTTCTTACCATTTTCCATCTACCTTTCGCGGGAGGTAACTATGATGTACGAGTATGATGCTAAACTACTACTACTATTACTACTATTACTATTTCTACCACTATTACTACTCTTACTGATGTACGTGCTGTCATTAAGACCACAAGCTTGCGTCCTAACTCAGTCCCAGGTGGCAATAAAGTCCTGTTAGTTCCGCGCCGGCCAGCACAGACAAAACAAGTGAGCCTCATAGGGAATACAACCACAGCTTTACACGGACCTAAAGGGATGCAGGCCTTGAGGGAGGGAGCGAGGGAGCGGGAGCCAGGGAGAGGGTTGGTGAAAGAGGGAGGGAGGGTGCGGAGATCTGGTGAAGGGAGGGGAGAGTATGAGGGATGGCAAGGGAGAGGAAGGAGAGAGAGAGAGAGGGAGGGAAAGGTGAGGAAGGTTGGTGAAGGGTGTGAAAGAATGAGAAATGGTGAGTGACAAAAAGGAAGGTGAGAGGAAGGAAGTTGAGGGGAGCTGGTGAAGAAGGGAAAGGAGGAAGGAAGAGTAAGGGAGAAGGAAGGGAAGGGAAGGGGAGGGAATAGGGAAGGAAGGGAAAGCAAAAGTAGGAGAAAAGAGGAGGCATGATGGAGGGAGAGGGAGGGGAAAAGGAAGGAAGGTAAAGGTGGGAGATGAGAGACAGGATGGAGGAAGAAGCAGAGGGAGAGGTGAAAAGAGTTAGCGAGAAAGGGAGAAGGTGAAAGGCGGTGAGAGGGAGGGAGGAAAGGAGAAGCGGGTGGGTGGGAGGGAGAGTGCGAGGAAGAGAAGGCAAAGAAATGATGAAGTGAGTTAATGGTCGGTGAAGAGGACGCAGAGAGAGGGAAAAAAATGTGACAAAAGAATTAACGAAGGAGGACGGATGGACAGAGGGACGAAAATGGACGGTTGGGAGTTATATAAGACAAGAAATAAAGTCACACTGATTGGACCGAACAGAAAACACATGTGACTGGTTCCAAATTAGTTGCGGACAGGTTTTGAAATTACTGAAAAGAGAGAGAAAAAAAAACAGCAAGTCAAGTGATTAATCAGCCGCCCTTTCGTTCTTGTTTTAGTAATTTATTTTCCACTTATTAAATTCGTGTTATTTATCCTTTCTACATCATGGGGTGGTTTTGAAATTGCTGGAAAAAGAAAAATTATTGAAAAGTGAAAAATTGTGATTACCAAGTGATTAATTAGCCGTTCTTTCCGCGTGTCTGTTTTATTATATTCTCTCGTCATTCATATTGGTGTTATTCATATATTATCCGTCGCGAAGTTGTTTTAAAATTATTGAAAGAGAGAAAAATTGTGAATACCAAGTGATTAATTAGCCGTTCTTTCCTAGTTTCTGTTTTAATATATCCTTTCCACTTAAATAATTCGTGTTGTTCATAAATTATCCGTCGCGAAGTTGTTTTAAAATTATTGAAAGAGAGAAAATTTGTGTTTACCAAGTGATTAATTAGCCGTTCTTTCCTAGTTTCTGTTTTAAGATATCCTTTCCACTTACAGAATTCGTGTTGTTCATAAATTATCCGTCGTAAAGTTGTTTCAAAATCGTTGAAAGAGAGAAAATTTGTGAATACCAAGTGATTAGTTACCCGTTCTTTATTCGTTTCAATTTCAATATATCCTTTCCACTTACAGAATTCGAGTTATTCATAAATTATCCGTCGTAAAGTTGTTTTAAAATCGTTGAGAGAAAATTTGTGATTACCAAGTGATTAATTAGCCGTTCTTTCCTAGTTTCTGTTGTAATATATCCTTTCCACTTAAATAATTCGTGTTATTCATAAATTGTCCATCGTAAAGTTGTTTTAAAATCATTGAAAGAGAAAAATTGTGAATGTCAAGTGGTAGTTAGCCGTTCTTTCCTCATTTTTGCCTCAGTAATTTGTTATCCACCTATAAAGTTCGCGTTCTTCATTATACATTGTGGAGTGGTTTTGAAATTAATAAAAAGGGAAAAAATGTGAAAGAATGGTGATTCATTGGCCGTCCTCTCCTCATTTCTGATTTATTAATTTACTTTACACTTAAAACAAAACTCGACTTATTCATTGACTTACCTTTCCTTTTTTATTTTATTCATTGGTTCCTCTCACTTTTCCGGCAATTCGTTAAACGCCGCAGATAGAAAACGGGGATTCGATTTCTTGGTTACTGTGTCCGCGGAGTTTGCCCAAAAGAAAACGGTCCGCTGATTGCATTTTATGGGATGGCTGAAGAATTCTGTCACACACACACACACACACACACACACACACAGCGGTTGTCCTAGATGATTTAACAGCAGTGACTAGAGAAAAAAAAATATCTCCGTTTTATTTAATTTCATTACATTTAAATGGTAAACTAAATAAAAAAATAACCACCAACAAACAAACTCACGTACACACATACAAGGAGAGAGAGAGAGAGAGAGAGAGAGAGTTGTATACCCTAACTTTCGGAACAAAGGCGGCGACGGGAAAGAAAACGAGATTAACTTTTGATTTCAATGATTAACAGAAAAAAAAGAAAAGGAGGTAAATTGTGTTAGCTAATTATGCATCTGTACAAAGCGTGATTCGAAATTGGAGGACTCTCTCTCTCTCTCTCTCTCTCTCTCTCTCTCTCTCTCTCTCTCTCTCTCTCAAATTAAAATATCAAGAAAGCGAAGAATAGGTGAAGCTTGAGGAGGAGGAGGAAGAGGAGGAGGAGGAGGTAATATATTGAGGTAGCATAATTACGGCCGGAGGGAGAGATAAGGAGGAAAAGAAGAGAAGTGAAGGAGAGGAAAAGAAGACAAAATACTCGTCTTCCCTTCCTCCCTTTTGAAAGCTGGCGGGAGGGAGAGGAAAGGGAAGGAAGAGAAGAACAAAGGGAGACGCGAATATGCCGGATCTCTCTCTCTCTCTCTCTCTCTCTCTCTCTCTCTCTCTCTCTCTCTCTCTCTCTCTCTCTCTCGGTATTCAATTTGTATGTATTATCTGAACAATTGATTCTGATGTATATCTGTTAAAGTGTATCTCTCTCTCTCTCTCTCTCTCTCTCTCTCTCTCTCTCTCTCTCTCTCTCTCTCGTAAGACACCAAACGCATCCATTTTATCACTGACTAACCTTTCAGTAACTCGTACACGGAGGGAGGCTGCCAGAGATACGATAACTACCCTCTGAATACGAGAGAGAACGGACGGAGGCAACGAACATTACTCTATAGCCAAGTGATATGAAATTGATATATAATAGACTAATAAAGAGGTCCAATTAAGAGGAATAACATGGGACTGGGACTCTTACATCACGTGGCCTTGGTATAATGGGTCTTTACAGTTTTCATTATCATCGTCGCACACAAGTTCTATTGGACGTGAAAATTAGTTGGGCGGAGCTTTCGGCCAATCAGAATCGCCGCTGGTTTCCTCGTGCCTAGCCAATCATAAACGAGGAAAGTGTCAGCTGTGAGGCGACGTGATCACCGCGAGATAATTAACGCCAGCTGACAAACACACACACACACACACACACACACACACACACACATATACTCGTGTTTATAGATAGATTAACTGAAGCAATTACCACAAGCTGATGAGACAGACACACGAACACACACACACACACACACACACACACACACACACACACACACACACAGCCGCAGCCACGAGCACCTGTGTTTGAAGGGAAGCGTTGATAAAGTTGGACAGGTGTGCAAACTAGCGAAAAGGTAAATTTAGGTTAACAAATACACGTGTTCGGTTCTGTCAATCTATCTATGTATCTGTCTCCATACCCATCTATTTGTTTAATGTGTCTATCCATTTCTATCCATCAGTACCTCTTTCTATCTGTCTGTATCTATCTTTGTTTATCTATTTTGTTTTACCTGTCCCTTTGTCGATTTTGTGTTGTTTGTGATAATGGAAAAATGACGATCATGATATAATAATAATAATAATAATAATAATAATAATAATAATAATAATAATAATAATAATAATAATAATAATAATAATAATAATACCAACAAAAGTAAAAAAAAAAAAAAAAGCGATAAATAACAAATAAATAGTTTAAACTTAATCCAAGATAATGACATTGAATTATTCATTGCGCTGATTAGCGTGAGAGAGAGAGAGAGAGAGAGAGAGAGAGAGAGAGAGAGAGAGAGAGAGAGAGAGAGAGAAACTCGTGTCTCAATTATGTAAATACGTGACCCTCGGAACCCCTGTCAGCCAGCAACACACACACACACACACACACACACACACACACACACACACACACACAGTTACCCGATATTCACGTATTTATTGCCTGGTGTCTATTTACTTTCCTTTGTTCTCTCAACCATTCATACGTAGTAACCTTTTAACTGTCTAATTGTTACCTGCTGCGAGATAATTGAGGCAGTACTGAAATAAAAAATAATGCACGTAAAAGCCATAAATAGCAACACAATGGAAACTGAATAGAGATACTGAACGAGGAATGATTAATGACAATGAGAAAAATAAAATATCAGGACATTTGAGTTGTAGCATATTAAGAAGTGGGTCGACATGGAAATTTGCCCAGACGAACTCCCAAATTTGCCTACGTTGGGTGGGCGAGGTAACGAGCCCCCCCTTTCCACTGTATGCCCCTGCTAACTGACTGAACTGAACATTACGTACAAAAAGATAGACTATTGGGAGTATATCTGTATTTGAAGGCAATAGCACCTAAACATCATTAATTAAAAGCAAACTGAATGGGTTAATGGATTCTGTCAGGCTCGAATCAATCAAATATATCGACATCTTTTTTTATCATATTCATTAACAGCTGCGAGAGGTGAAGTGTGTGGCGGATGTGAATATGAAAGGAATAAGCGTCAGGTAACTGTAATAGAATATCGAAAAAAAAATATTGTACTGGTAACACACACACACCCACACACACACACACACACCCACACACACCTATATACATCACTATTTTTAGATGTTGCACGGTAAGGGGATAAATCTCTGCAATTGATAACGCGGCGGGGTGAGTAATGAATGCAGAGGAGCAGGTAAATAGCCATCAATTAGTGCAGAGTTATGGCCAGGTGGGCTCTGCGGGAAAATAAAACAATGCTAATGAAAAAGGTAACAAATATGATCTGGTTTAGAATATTTAGATTTGCTTAGAATTAGGAGATAAAAAAATAGGTTAACAAAACGTATTGCCAGGCCTATTGTATTCAGTTTCGTAGGCTTAAGTGAAATAATAATAAAATGAAAATGAAAAAAATAAATCATCAACAAGAGCGGAGACGAAAAGTGCAACGATAATAATAATAATAATAATACCTAAAAGTTAATAAACAAAAAATAATAGCGATGGTGATAACTGCTGAGTAAGAAAAGCAATGAATATTCCTAGCACAACCATAAACAACAAAACCAAACAACAACAAACAACAAACAACAAGACGAAGGAAGTTTCAATCCCTTCATTATTACCAAAACAAAAATAAGGACCAATGACAACAAATCAACCAAGACCTCCAACTAAGCAGACAACCAATGAGAGCTGTGTATTTTTTTCCATCGTGCATTCTCAATCGTCCAATCAGTAGGCAGGAGAGAAAGGGAGGGAGAAGGAGGAGGGGAAAAGAGGGAAAGGGAGGGGTGAGCGATAGGGAGTGGGAAAAAGAGAGAAGAGAGGGAGAGGGGGAAGGGGAGGAAGAAAGGGAAAAGAGAAAGATAGGAAAAGAGGGAGAGGGGGAAGGAAAGAAGAGGAGAGAGGGAAGGAAAGGAAGAGAGAGGTGAATGGAAAGGAAGAGATAGGGTGATAAGAAGGGGGAGGAGGAGGAAGAGAGGAAGAGAGGAAAGGAGAGGAAGAGAAAGAGGGGAAGGAAAGAAAGAGAGGCATGGGGGAAGGAGAGAAAGAGAGGGAGAGGGGAAGGAAAGAAAGAGAGGGAGGGGGAAGGAGAGGAAGAAACGGAGAAGGGGAAGAAAAGGAACAGAGGGAGAGGAAGAAGGAAAAGGATGAGGAAAAGGGATAATTAGGAAGGAGAGGGTGGTAGGAGAGGAAGAGAGGGTGAGAGGGGAGAGAGGGGTGAATGGGTGCCAATCACAAAGTGCTGGCAATGTTGACGCCAAAGGTTCATCGCCTAACTTGAGAACAATGACAATCCAGATAGAAGGCGAGTTTTTCTTTCGTGTGTGTGTGTGTGTGTGTGTGTGTGTGTGTGTGTGAAGTTCTTTTATAATGAGAGAGAGAGAGAGAGAGAGAGAGAGAGAGAGAGAGAGAGAGAGAGAGAGAGAGAGAGAGAGAGAGAGAGAGAGAGAGAGAGAGAGAGAGAGAGAGAGAGAGAGAGAGAGAGAGAGAGAGAGAGAGAGAGAGAGAGAGAGAGAGGGGTCAACACCAGCTATAATGAAAATCGCACTTTGGCAAGTTAGCTTTAATGAAGGCAAATATCCACTAAATACGAGCCATGAAACTGAATGGGGAAAAAACAACAACAATAAAACAACGAAAGTAAATATAAAAAAAAAAAAATGTACCTTGCTGGATAAACACGATCGAAAAAAAATGATAGATATTTTTTTGTGTTGATAATAATGAGGGTTGAAACTTCCACTGTCTTGTTGTTGCTGTTGTTTTTGCTGCTGTTGTTGTTTTTGTTGGGACAGAAAAAAATAATAGAAATAGATCCAGCTAAAGAAAAGACACAAAGTTATTAGTTAAAAAGGCACATGGTAAAAAAAGAGCAAGATAACTTCATATAAACATTAAATAAACACAAAAAACATACCAAAAAATAAAAATATAAATAAGAAAAATAAGAATGAGGATAATTAATCAGTCGGAAAAACATACTGAAAAAAACAAACAAATAAAAAAACAACTAATATCAAATAAAAAAAAAGAAAACAAAAAAATCTGGCCCCTCCTAAAAATATAATCACAGTCCCCCCCCCAAAAAAAAACACTGAAAAGAGAAAAATATGGCTAAAATAAAAGGGAAAGTGCCGTCGTAAAAAAGGGAAAAATATAACACAAATGGGAGCTTTAGAAACAAAAACAAAGGTGGGCAGTGTGAACGCAGTGAAAGAGATGCGTTTTAATAGCCCGTTTGTTTTGTACTGAAAATAAGGTAAAAAAGAAAAATATGGGCTTTGCTGGTAGCTCTCTCTCTCTCTCTCTCTCTCTCTCTCTCTCTCTCTCTCTCTCTCTCTCTCTCTCTCTCTCTCTCTCTCTCTCTCTCTCTCTCTCTCTCTCTCTCTCTCTCTCTCTCTCTCTCTCTCTCTCTCTCTGATAAAGTGTCAGTACAAAGCAACTCTATTCTTGCTAACAATCCCTTTCCTACATCCTTTTCATTTTTTTTCCTCCTCCTCCTCTTCCTTCTCTTCCTCCTTCTCTGGCTCTTTCTGTTCTTCCTTGTTCTCCTCCTAAATGTAGTTCCTTTTAACTCTTCCTCCTTCCTCATCTTTTTTTTTCTTCATCTCATACCTCCTCAGTTTTATTCCTCCCGTTTGTCTTTTGTTTTATCTCCTTATCCCCTGTTCCTGTTTTTCTCCTCCTTTTCCCTTGCTCCTCCTTACGGATCAGCCTTTTCCATTTTTCTCTCATTCCTTGCTTCCCTATTCTCATATTCCACATCGTAATTTCCTTTTCTTCCCCTCATTCCAAGACACAGACATAGAAAGGCAGACATACACACACACACACACACACACACACACACACACACACACACACACACACACACACACACTTCCATCTCTTTCACCTAACGCTCCCAGATGCTGCTACACACATATTTTCCTGTCCCTGTAACTCACACACACACACACACACACACACACACACACACAAACACAAACGCCGTTCCTTGTCCCCTCCTAACTCACTCACACGCACATGCTTCCATACACACACACACACACACACACACACACACACACACACACACACACGCCTTGTATCTTTACATATGCCCAAGCAGGTTGTCAGAATAGAGTGTGGAAAGTGTGTGTTGTATGATTTGTGAGACTAGATGAAGGAGGAGGAGGAGGAGGAGGAGGAGATGGAGAACATAGAGAAAAGTGGTGAAAGAAGGAAAGACACAGAAGAGAGAGAGAGAGAGAGAGAGAGAGAGAGAGAGAGAGCATCATAGTTTCTGCCTTGCACACCCAGAAAGAGAAAGAAAAAGATAAATAAAGGAAGCAAAGATATATAAACAACAAAATATTCGACAAAGGAACCAAAATACCAGAACAAACAAACAAAGAAATAAGAAAACAATAGATAAAAATAGACCTGAAAGGGAAAACTCGTGAATAAAAAGTGGAGAAAATAATTAAAATGAGAGTCAGAAGAGGAAGGAATAGAGTTGAGGAAGTGAAGATAATAAGCGAAGGAAATGTAAGTGTGAGAGGAAAAAGAAGGAGAAGAAAGTAGATAATAAGGAGAAAAGAAGAAAAAAAATATAGGCAGAGAAAAGAGGAAGAAGGAAATAGAGACGAAGCAGATGAAGTGGGATAAGGAAGTGGAGAATGATGTGGAGGAGAAGGAAGTGGAGGAAGAGACGAAGTTGAGGGAAGTAGAAGGAAGAAAAGAAAGTGGAGGAGAAAGAAAAGAGCTGATTAGACGAGAACGATCAGAAATTGGAAGTAGAGGAAGAAAAGGAGAGGAATTGAAGGAAGGATGGAAGAAAGGAGGAAAAGGAGAAGGAGGAAATGGAGCAGAAGGATTTGGAGGAAAAGTAAGAAGGGAACAGAATGAAGGAAGAAAGGAAGGAAGTGGGGAAGGAAACAATGAGAAGGAAAAGAAGAAGGAGGAAGAAAAGAAGCAAAAGGAGCAGGAGGAGGAGGAGAAGGAAAAGGAGGAGAGAAAGAAGGAGGAATAAGCAGCGCCATAACTTTCTATATTTGAAGTCGTAGCAAAAAATATAAATAAAAAAATTCACAACTCTATGGAATTTGGGGCCATAATCCAGGCCCTCTAGGGGGTTAGGCGCGCCATTACCATAAAAAGAGCTAAGCATACACGGCGGGGAATATATATTTGATTTTCCTCTTTTTCCCCCTTTTTCTGCGCCTCTCGTCCCCTCCCTTCTTTTCCTGTTGGGGTATGTCATGTTTTTGGGGCTGGTGTCGTAACTGTATGCTTATCCTGTTTGTGTGTGGGGGTATGGGAGGTTTGGGTGTGTGTTTGTGTTTTTTTAGTGTGTTTTTTTCCGTGTATGTTTGGTGTTTGTGTTTGTATTTTTTAGCATTTTTGTTGTCCTTTATTTTTCGTAATCTTGCTAATGTTTTTTTTTAATGTGTATTTTTGTATTTATTTGTTTACGTTTGCTTGTGTTTGTTTGTTTATTTGGTGTGTGTGTGTGTGTGTGTGTGTGTGTGTGTGTGTGTGTGTGTGTGTGTGTTCCGCCTACACACAAAATAAGCTGGCAGGGATAAATATTTGATCAGGATCTATAAATAGGCATTATAGTATTTTAATTATCTACTATTAATATGACTGGTGATTCTCTCTCTCTCTCTCTCTCTCTCTCTCTCTCTCTCTCTCTCTCTCTCTCTTTCATATTATTCTGCATGCTATATTATTTCGACTCTCGTATTTCCTGTGTTCTTACATTTTCCAATTATATTTGCAGTCTTCAAAGTCACTTCCAACATGGCGTACAAAAATTTATCTCCAGAATTCACATCCACTCTGCATACATACTATTAATTTTCGTCGACTTGTGTGTTGATTTCTTTCCATGTATATTTTCCACGCATTCATTTAGTTCCGATATTCTTTTTCCCTGACCTTTCTGCCCCGTGCGTCGGTTCTAGTGTTCGTGCACCTGGATTTTACTAATAGAGCCCCGGGATAACACACATCCGGCTTATAGTATCTGCCGGTACACAGATTTTCATATACAGCAGCTTTACATATATTTCTTTAGCGTTTGTGTGCATGTGTGTGTATGTATGTATGTATGTGAGTATAATCGTTTTCTGTCAGTCTGTTTTTTATCACTGCATCTTTATTCTTCTCTTATTTTTTCTGTCTATTCCATCATCTTTCTCATTTATTTGTCTTTATTGGTGTAAGGATGGATGAATGGAAGAGAAAAGTGGATGGGAAAAATAAACGTGTGTGTGTGTGTGTGTGTGTGTGTGTGTGTGTGTGTGTGTGTGTGTGTGTGTGTGTGTGTGTGTGTGTGTGCGCGTGTGTGTGTGTGTGTGTGTGTGTGTGAAGAATACAGGGACAATACATAAAGAATACAAGAGTTGGTGTTTGTCTGTCTACCTGAATCGAAAATACGAATATAGAGAGTAAAATATTTTCTCCTATTTTTTCTAGTTTTCCTCATTTATTTTCAGTCTCCAAACTTAAACGAGAAAAGAATTTGAAGTCACTTATACATAAAAGAATGTGAAGTCAATTATATGTAAAAAAAAAAGTATGAAGTCAGGTGTACTTGAAATAATGTGAAGTTGAAAGAAAATTAAGTCAGATATAAGTAAAAGAATATGAAGTCATTGGTACGTAAAAAAGAAAGTGAAATCAGTTATAAGTGAAAGAATTTGAAGTTGAGTAAAAAAAAAAAAAAGTGAAGCAGGTGCACGTAAAATAATATGCAGCTAGTTATACGTGAAAGAAAGTCGTCAGTTGTACGTAAACAGGTGAAATCAGTTATGAAAGAATTTAATGTTATGAGTAAAAAAAGTGAAGCAGGTACACGTAAAATAATATGTTGCTAATTATACGTGAGAGGAACCCGTAAAATAATACGAAGCCCATTATACACGTGAAATAATATAACGTTAATAACCAGGAGAGGAAAACTTTGAAGATGATGTATATTAACTTTTATGATATTAATTACATGTCGCCCGTCAACACAAACAGATAGATGCAACGCCCGCGAGACTTGACATTTCAGGAGATTAGTAAATATGTGTGGATATGTTTAGCTGATTTTTTTGTATATGAAGCGATAATTATGAATACCTGGTGGGACTGACACCTGACAGAATATTCAATGAGCTATTTCGTATTAACATGGGTTACCTTTACCTGAAAATAAACTTGATATTAAATGATGAATATTATTAAAGAAGAACACACCGACGGACAGGCATAGCTACAGGTAAGAAAAAAAAACACAGTAGAGACACAGAAAGACAAACAGACAGACTGGACAACACACACACACACACACACACACACACACACACACACACACACACACACACACACACACACACACACGCTGGGGGATGATGTGTTACTAATATTAACACAGTAATAGCATGGCACTAACGGCCCATCAAAGTATTTAATTAAAACATTATATTGGCAAACTCCATTATTATCATTGGGCCCGAATGTCTATTTGAGAACCGATGCCACAGATGCTGCTAAATAAGTTAATTATATAAATATTTTTTAATCTGAACTTATGCTATTTAACACGTCCATGATCTGTTAACCGTATTATTCTATTTTTTTCTTGTATTTCTGTTTTTTTTGTGGTTTCAAGAGTTCCCTTTCCTGTAAATACGTTAATCATGGTTTTTATCTTTACTTATTACCTTATTTGTTTCATCAGTGATCAGTTCAACCCACTAACTTATTTTTTTCTTATAATATTCCTTTGATTTTCCGTTTTTTTCAGTTTCTTTCAGTTCCTTTCTCGTAAATAACTGTAGTTTTTATATTTTCTGACAACAATATTTAATGCTTCAATAATCAGTTAACGGCACTTTCATATCTTTTCCGTATGTTTCTTTCAGTTTTCTTAGCTTTTGCACTGTCAACAATTTCTTTTCCCTTCCCCTCTTCGCCCTACGTTCAAGGCGTCTCCTTCGCTCCCTTCCTTCTTACACGCGTCTCTCCCCTTTTCCCTGATCCTTGCTGAGACATGTTTTTGCTTCCTATACTTCCCTTCCTTTGTTTCTTTCATTTGTTTTTCCTTTATTTTCTTCTTCCATCTTCTTGCGTCCTCCACTTCCCTTGTCCTTTTCTTGTTTATCTTTTCATTCTTTTTTCATATCTTTTACAGACCAGTTTCTCATACTTTTTTTTTTACTTCTTATTTATTATCTTTATATCTACTTATTTTACTACCATCTTTTCCATTTATTATTATTACTTTCTTCCTGTCCTGTCTGTCCTAATTTCGGTATCTTTGAACTTTGCTTTCTCTCAAATTATTTTCTCATCTCTCCTTTAATCCATTTTTTATAGATATTTATTGGTCATTTTCTTTTCCAGTTCTTAATTTAACTTTTTTTATATTCCTATCAGTCGACGTATTTTTCCCATTCTTTGTCTTTTTTTTCTTTTTTCCCTACATTTCATTCCCTTTTTCATATAGTTTCTCATATATTTATTCTCTTCACTCCCCATTTATTATCTTTTCAATTTAATTATTCAGTTTATATTCTTTTTCTCGCAATTCTAAACATCTTTCTACCTCCTTTATCTATGTTTTTCTCTTCCATTCAATTATTCTTTTTTTTTCTCCTTTGTTCATAATTTTATGCTTCGCTCTACCTCATCTATGTATATTTCTCTATTTCTCTTCCTTTTTATTTTTTTTCCATTTTTTTGCTTCGTCCTAACTCCTCTACATATGTTTCTCTATTCCATTCAATTATTCATTTTTTCTTTTCTTTTTTTTTCACAGTTTTATGTTTCGTTCTTCCTCCTCTGTCTACATTATCCTCTTTCTTTCAATGACAGCCTTCGTAACTACTTCTCTTCCCCTTCTTTTTATTGTTATGATTTGAAACTCCTGCTCCCTCTCCTCCTTAAATACTGACGTTAAACTTTTATACCCATTTGCCTCTTTCATTTTTCGCATTTCATTTCATCCGTTCCGTGTAGTTTTTTCCCCTACCTTCCCACCTATCCTTTCCCCCTCGCCTCCTCTTTTGCAGTATTTACCTAAAAGCTGTTCCTCTTAACAGCCCACAATTCTTCCCCCTTTTACCCCTCGCCAGTGTATCTTCTCTCTCTCTCTCTCTCTCTCTCTCTCTCTCTCTCTCTCTCTCTCTCTCTCTCTCTCTCTCTCTCTCTCTCTCTCTCTCTCTCTCTCTCTCTCTCTCTCTCTCTCTCTCTCTCTCACACACACACACGCCTACACCTTTACTCTCCTTTTTCCCTCCTCTTCTCTTTCCTCTCCTCCCCTCACGCTGTTCCTGCATTCTTTACATTTCCTCTTCTCCTCTTCTTTATTATTCGAGACCCTCCACTTCTCTCCCTCCCTCCCCTTCCTTCCTTTCTTTCTTCCTTTCTCTTGCTCACAGTCTCTTTTCTTTTTCCTTTATTCCGACCCCAACCTTGATCTCTTCTTTTTCTTTTCCATTTATCTCCCATTCCTTCTCATCCTTCTCTTTGTATTCTCCTTTGCATTCACACTTTTCTTATACATTCTTGATCAACTTTTCCGATCCATCTTCTCTTCAGTGTTTTTCTACTTCATATTTTCTTTATCACGACTCTTGACATTTCTATTTTCCTTTTTGTACTTTAATCTCCAAAATCTTCTTCTGACCATCACTTTCGACTTTTAACTTCCCTATTTTTTTTTTCTACTTTAACCTCACAAATTTTCTTCTTTTTCTTCTTCCCATCACTTCCTTACCTTCCTTTCCTTCCCTTTAATCTCCAAGTCTAAACCATCCTCCCTACCACGCCTCCCTTGTCCTTCCAACCCTCCTCCTCCTCCTCCTCCTCTAGCCGCGTCCCCATAAACAAAAGTGTCACTGCCTGCCGTGTCCCCTCAATCACGACACCAACAGACACACTACATAATTGAGCCAGTTTAGAGACACCCGCACACACCCCGCCGCCCGTTCCCTTTAAGTCACCCTTGCAACTCACTCTACGGGGATAAACGGAGGAATAGATATAGAGTAAGATATTGAGTATGTAGGATAGTAAGTAAGATACAGTGAGTAAGATATAGAGTATGTAAGATAGTAAGATATTGAGTAAGATAGTAAGATATAAAGAAAAATATAGTGTATGTAAGATAATAAGTAAAATATGGAGCAAAATTTAGAGTATGTAAGATAGTAAGATAGAGAATAAGATATTAGAGTAAGATAGTAAGTAAGATATTGAGGAAGTTAGGAGATGTTTAGGAAAGATATTAGAGTAATATAGTAGTAAGATATAGGGTAAGACATTGAGGAGGTTAGGAGATGTTTAGGAAAGATATTAGAGTAAGATAGTCGGTAAGATATAGGGTAAGTAAGATATTGAGGAGGTTAGGAGACGTTTTGGAAAGAAGGAACAAAATATACATGACTGGAAGAGAGGAGAGTAGATTAAGGGGGTTTAAACTAAGGGTGGGGAGAGTTTAAGGGAGAGGGTAAGAGAGGTCAAGGGGAGTGAGTCTAGTGCTGTTGTTGTTGGTGGTGGTAATGGTGGTGTTGTTGGTGGTGGTAATGGTGGTGATGGTAGTGGTGGTGATGGTGGTGGTGGTTTTTCAATTCGTGATGCAGGTGTTGTGTCTTCTTACTTTTCTGAGTCGTTTTTGAGAGAGAGAATGTGTTGTTGTTCTCTCTCTCTCTCTCTCTCTCTCTCTCTCTCTCTCTCTCTCTCTCTCTCTCTCTCTCTCTCTCTCTCTCTCTCTGCTACGGTTTAATTTCTTGTAGCAATTTACTTTTTGACATCCCGATTCTGTTTTCATTTCGCTTCAATTTTCTTCGTCGATGATCCAGAATTCCTCCCTTCCTCTTTATTTTTCAAGTATTTTCATCATCGACCTCCTTGCCTACCTATCTACGTTCCTGTCTATCTACCTTTCTATCTACCTAATCACCTATTTACATACAATCATATCTACCTATTTTTCTTTTCACCAGATTTTTTTTTCTTTTCTCGGAGATTGTCAAGTATTTTCATCGTCGACCTCCTTGCCTACCTATCTACGTTCCTATCTATCTACATTTCTATCTACCTAACCACCTATTTAAGTACAATCATATCTACTTATTTTTCTTTTTACTAGATTTATTTCTTTTCTTGTAGTATGTCAAGTATTTTCATCGTCAACCTCGTTGTCTACCGATTTATCTACGTTCCTACCTTCCTACTTACCTACCTATAATCATATCTATCTACTCTTCTTGATACCAAAACACCTAACTACCAACCTACCTCTCTACCTATACTCATATTTTCCTACTATTCTACTGACTAAACCACCTAACTACCTTCCCATCTACCTACCTACCCTCTTGCCTGCCGCAATATCTACCGACTCACTTACCCTAATGAATCCCGCGGTGTCTCCTCAATTATTTTAGTCTCCCCACGACCACCGAGGCAAAAAAACAAGGAACAGCCACCCGCAAACGCACGGGGGAATTGGGTCCTTCACGGAACAGACCTGCCATCTGGTGGCCCTGCTGGAGCCTCTGCCAGAGCCAAGCGTTGCGGCGTTCTGGGGTCCAGTGAGGCTTAATTGACATTTATCTGTACCAAACTAGTAAAATATCAGAGTTGTAATGTTCACTATCATGTTTACATAAAAAAATCTGAGTTCTGTACATTATTCATGTCGTTATAATGATTATAATTATTGTTGGCAAAATAAGAGCATTCATCGAGATATCCTCCAAAATCCAGTTCCGTGGTTAACAGGAATGCATCAGCGCGGCCTCTTGGCAGGTATTCCCTTCATGCAATAAAGGAGAAGTCAAACAAGTCTGGCATGGTGTCATGCTCTCAAATCGTATGGTAGTGGTGGAAGGTAGTGTTGAAAATTTTGCCACTCAACATTCCTCCAGCTGACACGTCACTGCCTCACACACATGCTTCCTTTGTCCCTCCAATCAAAGGTCTTGGTCTTGGTCTTGGTCTTGGTTCGGGAGGTTGTTTACATTGCTGCTAAACATATCGCACGCTGCCGGCAGCAAGTATTGTACTTATTTAATTTTTCTAATTTAAATCATAATACATATATCTTTAGCATCTTATAATGTTACATTCACTATATGGAGCTTTAAAGGAACAACATAGAGCATGTGACGAGTTAATAAGTCAGAGGTAAATGACCCAGCAGTAACCTTGGGCGGAAAGATTCCCTAATGTAGGCGAAATGACTCCATAGTATGAGCGAACTGACCTGTGGACGAGATGACTCAATGGTGTCGTGAAATGGCCGTGGGCGAAATGACCGGATACCTATCTATATATTTATTATCCTTAGTATCTGTGTATCTATCCATAGCCATCCACTAATATATCTATTTCCCTAAGTATCTGTCTATCTATCTCTTTATCTAATCCTTTATCTATCTGTCCAATGTAATCTTAAGGTATACATTTGTCTATTAAGAAGAAAAAAAACAATCTTTCATTCTAGATAAAACAATAAATAATAAAAGAAATGTTTAAGTCACCCATTTTCTTTCTTTAATCCGAATAGTTAAGTCCACGTTAATCCGCTACAGAGAAAAGAAAACGGCGTGGCTTGCTTGCTTCTTTTCTCTATTGAGTGGGAGGGGAAAGAGAGGAGGAGGAGGAGGAGGAGGAGGAGAGATGACGTCACTTTTTCCTCCACTCCTCTCGTAATCTCTTCTCCTTGCCAATGTTCTCTCCATTTCTGTCCCTCCCACCTTTATCACGGGTTTAATCTTGCTCAGCCTCTTTTCCTCCACCTCTCTCTCTCTCTCTCTCTCTCTCTCTCTCTCTCTCTCTCTCTCTCTCTCTCTCTCTCTCTCTCTCGCACCCGGTTTTTATAGTGACGGTCCCCAGGGAAGCAAATTTCGGTGTTGCAGGAGCAGTAAAGCCGCTAATCTAATGGCTGCATTCTTTCCGGGGGGGAGGGGGGGAGAGGGGGAGGAAGGAGGGAGGGAGGGAGGGAGGGAGAGTGGGAAGGTAGGATGGATGGAAGACTAGCAGGGAGGGGGACGGAAACATGAGGGAGGAAAGGTGAAAGGTAAAGTGCAAGGGAGGGAAGAGGGAGGGAGAGAAGTGGGAGGGAAGGAAGGGGTGTGGATGTGGGTAAGTGAGGGGAAGAGGGAGGGAAGGGAAGGGAAGAGGGAGGGGGAGTGGGAATGAGAGAAGGAATGAAGAGGAGGAGGGAGGGAAGGGAAGGGAAGAGTGAGGGGGAGTGGGAATGAAAGAAGGAATGAAGAGGAGGAGGAGGGAGGGAAGGGAAGGATAGGAGAGAGTGAGAGTTAGCAATGAAGGAAGGAAATGACGAGAAGGGAAAGAGGAACGAAAGGAAGAGGGAAGGAAAGTTGAAATTAAGGAAGGAAAGAAGAATGGAGGAAAATGAATTGAGCGAGAAAGAAGGGAAAAGGAGAGGGTAAGCAGGGAGAGAGGAATGGTGGTAGCATGCAGAAGAGGAAGGATGAAGGAGGGAATATAGGAAGGAGGATGGAGGGCGGGAAAGGGAGAGTTGGGTAAGGGAGGCAAAAAAGACGAAGATGGCACAGAGAAAGGAGACGGAAAAGAAGGAATGAAGAAGAGAAGGAAGGGAGAGAAGGAGGGAGAGAAAAGCAGCGTAGGGAGGGAGTGAAAAAGAGGCAAGACAGGAGAGAGGAGTTAAAGAAGGGAGAGAAGAGAAGGAGGGAGGAAGGGAGAGGAGGGAGAAGAAAAGTTTTGGAAGGGAGGGAAAAAGCGAATGAAAGAAGCATGATAGGACGAGTACGTGAGAGAGGGAAGGAGTTTAGGAAGGAAGGGAGAGAATGGAAGGAGGGAGGGAAGATGAGAGAAAATATGTAGGAAGGGAGGGAAAAAGCAATGAAGGAGGTAAGATAGGAGTAGGAGAGAAGGAAGGAGTTTAGGAAGAAGGGAAAGAATGAAGGGAGGGAGGGAAGATGAGAAAAAAAGTGTAAAGAGGAAAAGAAAAAGGGAATGAAGGAGGAATGATAGGACGAGTAGGTGAGAGAGGGAAGGAGTTAAGGAAGGAAGGGAGGGAGGGAGGGAATGGAGGAAACAGATGGTATTAGGGAGGGAAAACGTGTCGCTGGTGGAAGGTAACTTTTGGCATTAGTCTTTAGCTCTTTTTATCCTCCAGTTTTTTTTCTCTCTCTTTTTTTCTCTGTACCGTTTCTAGTTTCTTCTCGTGTTTCTTTTTTTGGGGATTTCAAGAAAGTTTTTTTTTTCCCGCGTCTGTTTTATTTTTTATTTTCTTTCACCCTGACCGGATTTTGTGTTTTTTTCTGGGAGAGGCAAAGAAGAAGAGAAGAGAAAGGAAGACGAGGAAGAGGAGGAGAAGGAATAGGAGGAGGAGGAGGAGGAGGTAGATGAAGCCATGGGTGAAGAAGAAGAGTAGGAGGAAGAGGTTAAAGAGGAAATGGAAAAAAAAGACGAAGAGGAGGAGGAGGAGGAGGAGGACGAGGATAAGGATGAAGAGGAAGACGTGGGTGAAGAAAAAAAGAGTAGGAGGAAGAGGATAAAGAAAAAAGAGAAAGACAGGTGAAAAAAGGTGAGAGAGAGAGAGAGAGAGAGATTTTGGTCCTAACATGGGTTAAGTCTGGAAAATTATGTTATCAGGCTCAAGGCTTGGGAGGGAGGGAGGGAGGGAGGGAGGAAGGAAAGAAGGAAGGAAGAGGAAGGTAAGTAGATAGGGACGGAGGAAGGGCGACGTAAAGAGGAAATAAAGAAAGACAGAATGAAGGAGGAATGGGCGAAGTCAAACAAACAAACAAACAAACAAAACAAAAAATGAAAATGAAAATGAAAAAAAATAAAAAAAGAGGAAAAGAGAGAAAATTAAACAGACAACGAGGAACAAAGCCGTGAATGCAAGGAGAGAAAAAAAAGAAACAAAGAATATAAAGAAAACGAATTAGAGAGTGAGAGAGAGAGAAACAGCTGACTGGGATTACGTTCTGAACACTCCTCCGACTCCTCCTTTACCTGGTTAGAAGAGGAGGAATAGGAGGAGGAGGAGGAGGAGGAGGACGAGGAGGAGGAGGAGGAAAGAGGAGTCTTGCTTATTTCCTCTGCTTCTACGTCTCTCTCCTGTTTCCATATTTTTTTCTCTCCATCCTTTTCTCTCTCTCCATTCCCATTCATTTCCCTCTTTATTTTTCTATCATCTCTTTTTCCTCTTCCTTGTAGCATCTTGCGTTTCCACTGATTTTTATTACTTTACTTTACTTTCTCTACTTTCCACTCCTTTCTTTACTTTTCTATTATCCTTTTTTCGATTCTTACTCTTTCGTTCTCTCTCTCTCTCTCTCTCTCTCTCTCTCTCTCTCTCTCTCTCTCTCTCTCTCTCTCTCTCTCTCTCTCTCTTACCTTCTTATTTCCTTCTCATTCCTTCCCTTCCAAACAACACAAGCTTTTTCTTCCCTCCGTGCTATTTTATCCCTTCGACCCCCCCCCACCCCCCCCCAACACGTCCAAGCGATAAAACTAAAAAGAAAAACGAAAAGAAAAAAAATAGGACACATACACCAATTTCCCAATGACGATTTTTCAAGAAGATCTGTACAGTGCAGACGAAGAGGAGGAGGAGGAGGAGGAGAAAGGGAGGAGAGAAAAATTTTATGAGAACTTTGACTTTCTGCCTTTGTTTGTGTGTGTGTGTGTGTGTGTGTGTGTGTGTGTGTGTGTGTGTGTGTGTGTGTGTGTTGGAGTGATACCGCCATAAGTAGATAAACAGACTCATCTACGCCAAAATAGGCTCTCTCTTTATCTATTAATTAATCTACTTTGCTATCTCTAGTCTCATCTTTATTGTTGCTTAATTACTCTCCTTCCAAATGCAGTTGATTAAAAAATGATCATAAACTTGGATATAAGAAGGAAGAAGATTAGGAGGAGGAGGAGGAGGAGGAGGAGGAGGAGGAGGTGTTACTCTCATTAACCGAGAAGTTTTGTCCGTAACTGATGGTCTTTGGGGAGGAGGAGGAGGAGGAGGAACACGGTGACAAGAGGGAGGAAGAGAGGGATGGAGGAAAACTTATTAATGATGTTGAGGAAGGAAGTAGGGTAGGAGGAGGAGGAGGAGGAAGAGGAGGAGGAGGAAGAGGAGGAGGAGGAGGAGGAGGAGGAGGAGGAGAGGGGGTTAATCAGTTTTAAGAGAGATTGGTCCTACGAGTGTGTTAATGGAACCTACCAACCCGTCTCTCTCTCTCTCTCTCTCTCTCTCTCTCTCTCTCTCTCTCTCTCTCTCTCTCTCTCTCTGCCTGCCGATCTGTTTTTTTCTCTTTCTTCAATGAATCGATGGATCTTTTGAAAGTGGAGGGAAAGGGCAGTTGATGAGAGAGGAGAAGGAGGAGGAAGAGCCGTCGAAGCAGGAGGAGGAGGAGGAGGAGGAGGAGGAATATTCACACAATCCCTCCTCGAGCAATACAGTAAAAGCTTCCCCAGAGTTGACGATGGATTTTCGATTTGCCTTTTTTTTCTTTTGAAGACAATTAGCTTTTTTCAATCAAGGAGGAAGCGGAGGAAGAAGAGGAGGAGGAGGAGGAGGAGGAGGAGGAGGAGGAGGAGGAGGAGGAGGAGGAGGAGGAGGAGGAGGAGGAGGAGGAGGAGGAGGAGGAGAACGAGAAGGAGGAGGTGATAGAAAACCCCAGAATGTCAAAGAGAGAAGAGAAACTAAGAACTGTAAAGGAAAAAGGAAAGATTGAGTCAACTGAATAAAAGGAAAAGAAGAAACGACGAAAAAAATAACATAGACGTGAGATATAAAAGTTGTACTGAAGGAGACACTGAAATAAAATAAAATAATAAAACGCAACTGAAAAAATCAAAATATAGATAAAAATATGAAACTATAAATAAACAGAAAATGAGAAGCAAATCATCTTAGGTTAGTTTAGTTTACCATCTCTTGAAGTCTCCCTCGTAAACTTTATACAAATCTCTCTCATCTCAATCGTATACACTTCAATGGTATTCTATTTTTTCGTTCTTTTCTTTTTATTCTTTTTTTCTTTTTTCCTCTCTCCTTTTTATTATTCATCCCCGTTCCGTTCTGCTTTCCACTTGAATGCTCCCTTTATTCTCTCTCTCTCTCTCTCTCTCTCTCTCTCTCTCTCTCTCTCTCTCTCTCTCTCTCTGTCTGTCTGTCTGTCTGTTTGTTCTGTTCTGTCTCTCTCTCTCTCTCTCTCTCTCTCTCTCTCTCTCTCTCTCTCTCTCTCTCTCTCTCTCTCTCCGGACACAATTACAGGTGATGGTTTATACAGGTGACTTTAGGGGCTCGTTGCAGGTGAGGGACGAGGCGGCGCAGGTGAGTAGTTATCAATAAGGTGTTGCGTGTATTACCTTCCCCTCCACGCCTTTGTCCTGAGGGGCCTTCATGCACCTTACGGGAAGTGTATTAAGGCATTCCCTTGCGTCTGGGGCACTAAAGGCGAGTTACGCACATTGAGTCTAGCTGATTAAGAGGTACATGTGTCACTTTCCCCTTCAAGTGATTAAGTGTTTCAGGTATTTCGAGTATTTATATTTAGTATGGGACGGTTATTACCATACATTCCCTTGCCTCTAAACTACTAAAGGCAACTTCCACACATTGAATATAACTAATTTTAAGACATATACATTACCTCCCCTCTAAGCCTTCATTCTAATGGGTATTTATAATTATGTAGTATAGGAGCTTATTAACATACATTCCCTTGCCTCTGAACTACTAAAGGCTACTTATATACATTGAATATAACTAAGATATATGAATTAACCTAACCTTCAAATCTTTGTTCCAAGAGGCATTTATGTATATTATAGGGATCTTAATAAATACCGTAAGAACATAAGAACATAAGAACATAGGAGTCTGCAAGAGGCCGCACTTCCATCTTTATACACTGTTATGCCAAAATAAATCCCTTAAACTGCAGGCAACTTCTTTAACTTCCTTCACCACAGGTATATAATAAATAGCCATATTCATCCTCTCTCATATGATACGCAAAAAGCTAAAATTCATACACTGTGCGTAACTCATTAATATTAATATCCTTCCCAATCGAACTGTAACAAGGCTCAAATTATGTAGAAACTGGAGCACAATCACACATCAACGTCACTCTGAAACAAAAATATCAAGGAACTACTTTCACGCATTTAATTGGACGGTTATCGTTAACATTCATATTCACAATAATCAAACTAACAAGAGGCGCATTATGCATTAAAAAGCATATAACATCTCTCCTCATTCATCCTCCCTCGAAAAGAAAAGTATCCAGCGAGTAAGAAGGTATTTTTGGATGCCTCGTGAATAGGATCATTAGGCCAGGAGTGAGATGGTTAGGTAGGCTGGAAAATTATATTCGTGCTAATCTTCTTAAGTACTCCCTCTTCCTCTCCCCTCCCCGAGTAATTGAGCTTCCAAGATACTGTTCACTCCAATCTGCCGACACTCCATCTTGTTCTCCTTTTCTCTTCTCTTCCTTTCCTTCTTTTCATATCGTAATTCCTCTCAATTTCTCAACCATTCCCTATGTTCATTTTTTTCTTCTTCATTTCTCTTCCCTTTCTTCGTTTTCTTTCCCATTCTTTCTTTCTCATTTTCTAACTCCTCTTTATTTATTTTGTCGTTCCTTTCCCATCCCATTTTTCTCCTCTTAATTCCTCACTTTTTTCAACACCGTTTCCTTTGATTCCTACATTTCTCTTCCCAATTCATTTTTTACTTATTTATTTTTCCTTTTTTTTTCCTTTATTGCCTCACATATGTTCTTTCCCTTCCTTCAAATTCTTCTTTTCCCTTCTCTTTCTTTCCTTCTTTTTCATATCGCAATTCCTATTTTTCAACCATTCATTTTCTATGGTATTTTTATCTTCTTAGTATGCTGGCACTCATTTTTTTCGTCTTCATTTCTCTTCCCTTTCTTCGTTTTCTTTCCCATTCTTTCTTTGTCATTTTCTAACTCCTCTCCTTTTGCCTTATCTTCGTCTCCTTCTTTTTCATATCGTAGTTCCTCTCTATTTCTCAACCATTCCTTTTTCGATGGTAGTTTTATCTTCTTAACATCCTGACACTCAATTTTTTCGTCTTCATTTCCCTTTCCTTTCTTCGTTTTCTTTCCCATTCTTTCTTCCTCTTCTTTATTTCTTTTGTCGTTCCTTTCCCTTCCCATTTTTTCTCCTCTTGATTCCTCACTTTTTCTACACCATTTCCTTTGATTCCCACATTTTTCTCCCCAATTCATTTCTTACTATTTACCTTTCCTTTCTTTTTTCCCTTATTGTCTAACCTATGTTCTTTCCCCTCCTTCAAATTCTCCTTTTTAAACATCCTTTCCCTTTCCTCTTCAACTCCCTGACTGCCTACTCACCCTAACTCTCTCTTTTAATCTCCTAAATTCCTCACTTGTGCCTCCCCTTCCCCTTACAACCCTTAGATCACTACTCCTGTCCTCTCTCTTTACCAATGGCCATTCAACTCTGCCCTTTTAAACTTTCCCCTTATACCACTCTCCCCCTCTCCCCTCTTTTTTAACTTTCCAACCTCCCTTCCACGTATTTTCCCCTCCCCAACTTCTCCCCTCTCACCATTTCACCCC
Source organism: Eriocheir sinensis (assembly GCF_024679095.1). Lineage (NCBI taxonomy): Eukaryota > Metazoa > Arthropoda > Malacostraca > Decapoda > Varunidae > Eriocheir > Eriocheir sinensis. Next base: position 22,940,670 of record NC_066519.1, read on the forward strand.
ATTCCTCTCTCTCCCTGTTCCTCTCCATCCATTCCATGTCCTATTCATTGCTTCTCCTTCTTCCTCCCCTCTCCCTTATGTCTCTTTCTCCTCCTATTCTTTCCGCTGTTTATATCTTCTCTTCCCTCTCCCCTTCTCATCTCTTTCTCTGCCTCCATCTGTTTCTCCTCTGTGTCCTATTCGTCTCTCTCCCCCTCCTCTTTCTCTTCGTTCTCCCTTTCCTCTTTCCTCTTCTCCTTACATACCTTCCTATTACTCTCTCTTCCTATTAGTTCTTCCCATGTTTCACCTCTTTATTATCTAGCTTCTCCTCCCTTTCCATTATCTTTCCTTTCATTCTATTTTTCCTTCTCCAGCTTTTTCCGTCAGCCTATCCATTAAGCCCTACCTTCCTTTCCCTTCCCCTTCCTTTCTCTCCAGCTCCCTTCTCTTCATTCTGCCTTTCCTGTGTTACCCTTCTTTCCCATCATCTTATTTAAATTTTTCTTCTCAACCATTCCGTTCCTTCAAGTTCTATCCTTTTCTCTTTTACCTTTCCTTCTTTTATACCTTATTTTCCCTTTCCCTTCTCTCCTCCCTGTCTTCAACATGACTTTTCTCTTTCCCCATCTCCATTATGCCTGTCAACCCCTTCAGTCCCATTTCCATTTCCTCCACTTTCCCCTTCCCCTTCTCCTCTACCTCCCCTTTCCCTCCCCCCCTTCCGCCTCCATTTGCCCATCTCCATTATGCCTCTCAGCTCCTTCTACCCCTCCTCCTACCTTTCCCTGCACATTCTTCTTCCCTTCCTCCTCTACCTCCCTTTCTCCCTTCCCCTTCCCCCTTCCTTTCTTCATCTTCCACTCATTCTACTCCTTTTCCCGAACTTTCCTATTCCTTTCCTCCTCGACTGATCCCTCCCCCACTCCGCATACTCCTCCTCTGCCTCCACTTTCCTCTTCCCATACTCCTCTACCTTCCCTCCCCATCTTTCTCCTTTTCCTCCACTTTCCCTTTCTGTCCTCCTCTTCCTTCCCTTCCCCTCCTCTCCTACCCTCTCCCCCCTTCCGATTGCCATCTCTCCTCCTCCCTCCCCTTCCCCCCTCGTGTTGTCGTCGTGCCGGGGTGGTTTGGTCGGCAAAATGGTCAGCTTCGAGGTCTTGTTCCGACGTTCCACTCTTGTTTTGCGACGATTAATCTTTGTTGTCGACCAGAGGGGAAGGGAGGAAAGGAGGGGGAGGGGAGGAGAGGAGGGGTGAAGAAGGAGCTGAAAGGAGGAGAAGGGGTGAGGAAGGAAAGGGATGAGAGTGAAGAGTTGGGGGAAGGGAGAGGGAGGGAGGAGAGGGATAGAAGGGAGGTAAAGGCGGAAAGGAGGGGTGAGGGAAGGGAAGAAGGGGACAAGATGGGATTGAAGGGAGGGAGGGAGGGGAATTGGGACAGGGAGAGAAAAGAGGAGAGTGAGGGAAGGAGGGGTGAGGGAAGGGAGAGGAGGGGAGGGAGGGGTTACAGGGAGGAAGGGAGGAAATAAAGGAGAGATGGGAGGCGAGTATAGAAAGGGATAAAAAGTAGATGTGGAAGAGTAGAGAAAGAGATGGAATGAGAGAGAGAGAGAGAGAGAGAATGGATTGCAAGGAGAGATGGAGGGATGAGGAAGGAGACAGAATGAAAAGGAGGGAAAGGACAGCTAGAAAGAAGGGATGGAGGGTTGAGGAAAGAGGGAAAGGAAGGATAAAGGGAGAGGAAAGAAGGAAGAGGAGAAAGTAGTTGAAAAAGGGGTTGAGGAAAGAGAGATAGAAGAGATAAAGGAAGGTGAAATAAGGAAGAGGATGATGATGGGGAGGAGGAGGAGGAGGAGGAGTAAGGGGAAGAGTAGGATGGAACATAGGAGGACCTCGCAAACCAATTCTCCTCTTCTTTCTCTTCTTTCTCCATCACTTCTCTTTTTTGTGATTTTCCTTATCTTTCTCTTCCTTCTGCTCGCTTTTTTCTTCCTCTTCTTCCTCCTTTTGCTTTTTTTTCAACTTTTTTTCCTCCAGCCCCTTTCTCCTCCTCCTCCTCCTCTTCCTCCTCCTCATTTTTGCTCTCGTCTTCCTCCTCCTGCCAACTTCACGCTTTCTTCAGACCTAATTTTTGTTTTTGCTTCGCTTCTTGTTTACCGGCGAAGTTTTTCTCTTAATTAGTCGTCTGTTTCACCTGAGTTTCGTTTCTTCGCATAATTTCTTCGTCTTCTTTTCCGAGTCTGACTTTTCCTTTATTTTTCTTTATTATTCTCAATTGTCTTCCTTTTCCTCCTCCCCTTCCTTCCTTGTATTTTCTATTGCTTTCCTTTTCCTTTATTTTTCTTGTATTGTCTATTTTCTATTTTCCTTTTCTGCTTGCTGTACTCTTTATCTATCTTTCTTTCTGTCAGTCTCTTTATCTATTCTATCCTATCTATGTATCTATCAGTCTATATGTCTGTTTCTCTGTCTGTCTATCTATCTATTTCCTTCATCAAAACTATAATTCCACTCCCCTTTTCCTCTTCTTTTTCTTCCATTTTTTTATCTTCCCACTTTCCTCTCAACTTCCTTCCTTCGCTCTTAACTTTCTTCCCTCCTCTCCTCTTTCCTCTCTTCCTTTACTTAACTTCCTGCACTTCGTTTACATTATCTCCCTTCTCCCTTCCTTTGCTCATTCCTTCCTCCCTCTTTTCTTTGTCTATCTACGTGTTTATTTACCTTCCTTTCTCCCCCTCCTCCTTCTTCTTCTTCATTTCCTTCCTTCCTTCCCTTAACTTTAACCTCTAATTCTCTCTCGACTTTCATGCCTTCCCTTTTCCATCATTCTTAGTTTGTTGCCATTCTCGTTTCTCCTTCCCTTTCTTCTATCTCCCTTTCCATCTCTGTCCTTACCTTCCTCCCTCTCCATGCTCCTTCTTCTTCACTTCCTTCCTTCCTTGCATTTCAACTTTCTATCTCTCTCTCGACGTTCATTCCTTCCCCTCTACATTCTTCTTCCTTACTTTGTTACTCTTCTCATTCCTCCCCTTCTTTCCACCTTCTCCTTCCTCTTTAACTTTCTTGCCTTCTTCCTCTCTCTCTTCTTTTACTCCTTTTCTCAATATTTCTTCCTTTGTTGTCACCCTTTTTGTTCCTCTTGCTCTTCCTTCTTACTCTTTCTTCTCCCTTTCTAGGTCCTTTTTTTTCTCCCTACTTTATTTTGATTCGTTCGTCCCTGCTTCTCCTCTTCCTATTCCTCCTTCCTATCCCTTTTTCTTTCCAGATTCTTCTTCCTCTCTATCTCTCTCTTCTTCCTCTCATTCTTACTTCATTATGTTCCCTTCGTCTCTTCTTCAACATCATATTTTATCACGGTTTTGCTCCTCCTCCTCCTCCTCCTCCTCCTCCTCTCAATTGTTGCCGGGTGAGGAGGTGTCGGCATTGTGACCCGGGAATATGAGTCGTCCTCCACAATGGCCGGGTACAATCCTCTGCGTGAAAGGAGGAGGAGGAGGAGGAGGAGGAGGAGGAGGAAGGAAAGAAGTGGAGGATGAGCATGTCTGTGAAAAGATGAGACAGAATCGAAAACCTTGAGAGAGAGAGAGAGAGAGAGAGAGAGAGAGAGAGAGAGAGAGAGAGAGAATGGCTTACAATAACCTCTTTCTGGACTTCTTTACTCCGACAACCCTTCCAGAACCTGTTTACAACGCGAAAGTAAGTTACTGTTGTTGTTGTTATTGGTAGTGGTGGTGGTGTAAGTGGTGGTGGTAGTAGTGGTGGCAGAAGAAACAGTAAAAATAGTAGTAGTAGTAGTAATAATAGTAGTAGTTGTAGTAGTAGTAGTAGTAGTAGTAGTAGTAGTAGTAGTAGTAATATTGATAACTTAAGCAACATGTCATAAATATCAACAAAACTACTACTACTACTACTACTACCCCCCACTACCGCAGAATAGAAGACTTAATAACGAAAACAGAAAATTTGAAACAAGAAATCGTAAAACAAAGGAACAAACAAACATTAAAGCTCAAACATCTTCATTTTCGTTTTCGCTGCAACAATGAGGTGAAAAAAGCACAAAAAAGAAAAGAAAAAAAAAGAAAACTAAACAAAGAAGAGAAAACCGGGAAAAAACAAACAAAACAGAGAGAGAGAGAGAGAGAGAGAGAGAGAGTCCAACACCCACTATTCCTTTCTGCAGAGTCCAATATGGCGTCGCTGTGTTGACCTACGAAAGACTAAGGGAGCGTATTGCACCTCTCTCTCTCTCTCTCTCTCTCTCTCTCAACAATGCTTCCTCTCCACGCCTCTTCCCGTTCTATTGCTTCTTTCCTTCAATCTTTTCTTTTTTTCTTCCCCCCTGCAGCCTTCATTAAATACCCTTAATAAGTTTACCTCTTTTAAAATCGTCTAATAAGCAGAATTAACACACCTGCTCATTATTTGGTTTCCCTTTTCACCCATTAATACCCTTTTCTATCTCCCTCTTCTTCCATTTTATTTTATTTATCTCTACATCGTTTTTCCTGTTTATTTGTCGATTTTTTCCTTTTATCATTTTCCTAATACTTTTTGCTCCTTTTATTGCCCAAGTTTCCTCCTTTTCATCCCCTTTTCATCGCCTTTCCTGCTGATATGATCTATTTTTTTCACCTACTGCCCTTTTTCTTTTTTTCTTTTCCCCTTTTCCTATTTTGTAGACCATTAGTACTCCCTTTCTGTCTTCTTTGCCTCCTTTTTCAATCTTTTTCGCACCTTGTTTCATTTTTCTTGTTTATTTTTCTCTTTTTCCTATTTTCCAACCTTTTATACTTTTTTTGTCCTACTTACTCATTTTACTCTTTTTCACATTTTACTAACCTTCGCCATTCCTTTCTAGCCTACTTTCCTTAATTTACACTTATTATCTTTGTTACTATTTGCTTAGTCTTTTTACCCTCATTTCCACCCCTTCAAAATCTCTACCAACCTTAGTTCACTCTGTTGAGGTCTTCAAACTCCCTGCCTAGTACGCCACGCTGAATCCTATACAAGTTCAACACCTCCCTTAAATGCCTATCACTTCTCTGTCATACCCGTACTTCCCTGGCACACCCATTCCTTCCCTGCTATACCCATTACCTCCCTGCCTTACCGATTCTCTCCCTGCCATGCCTATTACCTCTTTGCCAAGCTCTCCACGCCAAGTCCTATACAAGTCCGACACTCTCCCTGGTATGACCATCACTTTCTTGCCATACCAATACTTCCCTGGCACGCCCATAACTTCCCTGCTGTGCCCATTACCTTCCTGCCTTACCGATTCTCTCCCTGCCATGTCCATTACCTCTTTGCCAAGCCCTCCACGCGAGGTCCTATACAAGTCCTACACCCTCCCTGTCATGCCCATTACTTCCCGCGGCACGCCCGTTATAAGTCCCTGCCAAGCCTCGTGCCGCCCCTCCCGCCCCCGCCCTTTGTTTGGCCGTGCCTTTGGGGGAATAACTCGGCGGGGCTTTAATTAAGATTCTCCACAGCCGCGCTAAGTGAAAGAAGCAAAGAGATTAAATGAGAGGCCGGGTCTTATTGCCGCGGCGAGCATTGTGGGGAGCCTACTGCCACGCCGACACGCCTTCAGGTGGTGGTGGAGGTGGAGGATGAGGATGAGGATGATGATGATGAGGAGGAGGAGGAGGAATAGAAGAAGAAAGTGAAAACCGATAGATCGCACGCAAAAATATGAAGTGGGGAAAAGAAGGTACAGGAGAAGGAACAGAAAAAGAAGAGGAAAGAAGACTAGAAAGTAGAGGAAGAAAAATAATAGGAAGAGAAGACCAGAAAAAAGGAAACATTAAAGAAGGAAGCGGAAGAGGAGAAGGAAGAACAGAGAGATAAGGAAAAGGAGGAAGAGAAGAAGGCGCAGAAGAAGCAGGAGAAAAAGAAGAGTAGGAGAAAGAGGAGCAGGGGTAGAAAAAAAAGAGGAAATGAAGAAGAGGAGGCGGAGGAGGAGGAGGAGGAGGAGGAGGGTGAAAGGGAAGTCCATTAATGGCAGAGGAGTTCAATGTGGCTCTCTCATATTTTTTTTCAGTACAATATATTATTTTCAGCCTCCTTTACGACGTTTTTTAGAGGAGTCAGACTTTCCAATATATATACAGTTTTATTTCTTGCTATATTTACTAGTTTTCATATTTTCGTAATAACACAACCTCAATATACACAAGCGGCTTTCATTACGTTGTTTTGTTTGATGAATTTGAGCGGAAAAGAAAAAAATAGTGGATTTTACAAGTTTATTTCCCCCCTTTTTTTTAATGAATGAGCCGAAAAAATTATATTGTTGATTTCTCAGGCTAATTTCAATGTTCTTATTTAGGAATGGAGTTTGATACGACTTCCTGTGACATTTAAATTCAAACCTTTAAAAAAAAAACGAATTTGAACAGCTGAAAAAAGGATGTATGGAAAAAAGCCAGTTTCCAGCAGTTTTTTGTAGCGTGTAACAGCCCTTTTTTTATAACATTTAACATACATTTAGGTCTAAGGATGATAAAAAGCTCTCCAGATGCTGCTACTTAGGAAAAAAAAGTCGTAACATGCCTAGCAGCGGAAATTCTCTCTCTCTCTCTCTCTCTCTCTCTCTCTCTCTCTCTCTCTCTCTCTCTCTCTCTCTCTCTCTCTCTCTCTCTCTCTCTCTCTCTCTCTATTTCTCTCTTTCTCTCTCTCTCTCTCTCTCTCTCTCTCTCTCTCTCTCTCTCTCTCTCTCTCTCTCTCTCTCTTCATAATATTAATAGAAGAAAAGAAAAGCCATTATAGTCCTCCATATAAAGAGGAAACAAGAGCATTCATATAACTTTTGACATATTCTTCCCTTCATTTTCCACCCCAATTTTCACTCTGTTGCTTCCGATCCTTCACTTCGTTACGAGAGACAAATGCTATGAGGTGCTGTGAAGTATTAAAAAGTCAAATCCCACACTGCATCAATACCGCCACCGCCAATAGTTACCGAGGGATTACGAACGCGGGGAAACACGGATAAACAAAACAAACAAAAAAACAAACAAACATGCGATGAAGATTAATGATTTACACGAGTAATTAAACGGGAGATAAAACACACGACTGGAATGAACAATTAAAAACGTGACAAGAGATCCGCATAAACCACAAATTTTGACCCAATGCTCGACAATAACTCACACACACACACACACACACACACACACACACACACACACAGGTACGGACTCGAGATATATAGATTGACATACATAAATAGATAGATAGACAGCTACATAGAAAAAGATAGATAGAAAAATAGATATACAAATACTCGTAGATAAAGAAATAATAGTTATGCAAGAAAACTACTAGGTTGCAACACACAAGGAAATTATGTTGAACGCATACGACAAGAAGCAAAGAATAACGAGCCCCATGACGCATTTGTTTCCATTATAATCGTGTTACTCGCCTTGTTAACGAAGAAAATGGGAAAAGAAAACGGAGTGATGAATGATAGTGCTTTGAAGAGGAGAAATATGTGTGACTAAGTGTTTAATGAGTGACTTAAGAATCTTGTTTGTTGTTTCATGAGTATCTTAAGACTCATGTGTGTTGTCCAAATTGAACACGAAAAACCTATGAAATGCGGATGAAAGGTATAATTACAAAAAAGTCCTCCAGCATATATGTGAAATAGATGATAGTTGTATTCGAAAAGGCATTTAAATATTCGAAAAGGTATTTAAACAAAGAAAAAAGCGAAAAAAAATATATAAAGCAAACGTACACTTTATCGCAGTCAGTGAGTAATGAAATCTGGCACATAAATAACGTAGAGTTTTTTCCTGATGTGTAAGAAAACTTTTTGTGATGTAAATCTGTTCTTTTCTTTCTTTTCCAACTAATTCCCACCATACATTATACTGAGAGAGAGAGAGAGAGAATGATGGTGGGTCGCGTCTGATTTCTTGGATTTGCTACGCCGTTACTCAGTACTAGAGCGGAGGAGGAGGAGGAGGAGGAGGAGGAGGAGGAGGAGGAGGAGGAGGAGGAGGACGTGGAGTAGGCGAAGGAGGAGGAAAAGGAGGAAGAAGAAATTATGGAAGAGTAAAGGAAAATGATGAAAGATAACGTGTGTGTGTGTGTGTGTGTGTGTGTGTGTGTGTGTGTGTGTGTGTCGTAGAAATGATATATCTATAAACTTCAATCACCGTATAATATAAACACTCCTTCCTCTTCCCCACCTCATATTGACCTACC